>NW_024425452.1:28142107-28146548 GCF_017311325.1 Ursus maritimus
AAAAAAAAAACAATAGAGCAGATCAGTGAAACAAGGAGCTGGTTCTTTGGGGAAAAAAAACAAAACAAAAAAAACCCCCAAAAACTCTAACCAGACTTACCAAGAAGAAAAGAGAAACAACTTGAATAAAAATCACAAATGAGAGAGGAGGAATAACCAACACCACAGAAATACCTTTTAACCAATTAAATAGAGCTCTTACCTGTTCCTGGTGTATGCTTCCAGTGACCTAGGGAGTTCCTGTCTCTTTCCTCCTGGGTTGTAAGGGAAAGAGGTAGTACACAAGGGCCAAGCATCCATGGTGAAGATACAAACAGGGACCAAACAACTAGGTGGGACAGAGATTTATTTCAATCTCGCAGACCCTAGGCTAGTCTCTGTTAAACCACTCTCATTTCACCAGGCAGGGGTATCCAAGCCCCGGAATGGCTGGTTGGATGGTTTTCTGTCACCCGGGGATGTCTGGACTTAACTCAAATGAGTATTCAATTCCCTCAGTATTTTAATTGTTATGCTGACCTGTCCAGACTTTGTGAGAAACTCTAGTTTATCTCTCAAAACTGTCCCATAAACCTATGTAATTTATCCTATGTAATTTACTTATTTATTTGAGAGAGAGAACGAGTGGGGGAGGGGCAGAGGGACAAGCAGACTCCCCCACTGAGTGTGGAGCCCCATACTTGATCATGACCTGAGCTGAAGTCAGATGCTTAACCAACTGAGCCACCCAGGTGCTCCACAAGAGAAATCTCCTTCATAAAAGTGATCAGAGTAGCTGCTGGATTTCAGATGAGGTCACACACCAGGCTGGCAGTCACAAACACCAAGAAGGGAGGGCCCCACCAAAGAATCCACTCCGGGCCCTAGGAGTTTTGCCCAGGCAACCGGTGTACAGAACATCAGAAGGACAAGAGTCCCATCGGGGTCACCAGATTTTGTAATCAAAGTAAGGTGAGTTTGCTCCATGGTGAGTTATAGATAAGAACTACACCAGATGGAGTTGTCACACAAGGGAAAGTTTATTTGCAGCAAATAAGGAGATCATGGGGAACAGCTTCCAAAGCCCTGACCCCCAAACAGGGGTGAGTGTGTTTCTTTTATTTAGGGTCAGGATGAATATTGAGAAATGGGAGCTCTGTCATCGTATATAGAGGCAGACATAAAAGGCTGTGCATGTGCCTTATGGAAACCTGCCTGTACATACGTTGTATGCTGTGTTAATGAAGCTTGTGCTCCCCATTGGGTGGTATTGTAGCGTTATAATAAGGCAGAGGTAACTGTCAGTAACTCCGTGGTCCATCTGTGCAGGTGTGAGTCCGCTTGAGCTCAAACTGGTCTAGAAGGTCTGAGCTGGCTGGAGTGCTTCACCAGGGCAGTCATTATTGCTTGTGGGGTAGTTTCTTGTTTCTGTCACCAGATATTACGTGTGGGGGGTCTTTTGCCTGACTTAAAAGATAAACAGGAAAGAAAAGCTTAAGGAAAATGTGGGACAAAGGTAGGTGGTTATAGGCAGGTAGGCAGTTAGGATCAGGTCTTAGGGTCAATCATGCAGGGTCTTCTGGTGACGAAAAGTCAGGCAGGAAGCCAGATCTTAAAATGTGCTATGGATAGTTCTCCTTAAATGGAAATAATTTTGAGGAACCTAGGTTTATTTCTCTTGCTGTCATAGGGGGACATTTCCTGTCCAACACTCATCATGCTCTTACATACTCCAAGGATTCTTCTTCAGCTCCAGTATCTCTCATCACATTTACAGTGAGGGCCAACAACCTCCCCTGGACTGTGAGGGCCTCCATTGCTTTTGGGGCCCTGGGGAAGTCTGTGCATGTTTCTGAGGATCTCTATGTTAAGCCGTTTCTAAGTTCTATTTTGCCTCATGTCCAAAGTGTGTGAGGGGAGTGGTGGGAATATTGGGGTTTGGTGCAGAAATCCCAGAGACACTGGAAACAGATGTTACAGGTTTTTTGCTTTATGATTTCCAATCTTATGGAGGCTTCAAACAGAAATCAGAAAGTTGAGACACTGTCATTTCATTACAGCACAAATCACCTCATTAAAATGAAAAAAATCTAATTATTACACTTTAAAATTTCCTTTTTCTTTGCATGAACTAACACTAAAAATGTCAAGTCCATGTGCTGTAATTTCTCAGTAATAAATTAATTTGTTTACATCCTAGAATTCCTACATAAAGTAATGTCATAAGAGAACAAGAACGTTTAGAACTTAGACTCTCACCATATGATAGTCAATTGCTACCTATTTCTTAATAACTATGATTTCATAATTTTGTCTTATTTGATATTAAGTTCCTGAGCCTGTGTCCTGTATGTTTTCAGTTTCTGATTAGATTTTTACAAAATTCACCTGTGATTTTTTAGATTTGTAAGTTCTGATATGACATCCCTGAATGATATCTTTTATAAGAATTGAGTTAGAGGGGTGCCTGGGTGGCACAGCGGTTAAGCGTCTGCCTTCAGCTCAGGGCGTGATCCCGGCATTGTGGGATCGAGCCCCACATCAGGCTCCTCTGCTATGAGCCTGCTTCTTCCTCTCCTACTCCCCCTGCTTGTGTTTCCTCTCTCACTGGCTGTCTCTATCTCTGTCAAATAAATAAATAAAATCTTTAAAAAAAAAAAAAAGAATTGAGTTAGATAATTAGTAAAATCCCCATATTTATTTAAATGTTTTGTTCAGGGACCCCTGGGTGGCTCAGTTGGTTAAGCGTTTGCCTTCTGCTCAGGTCATGATCTGTCCTGGGATCGAGTCCCCATCAGGCTCCTTGCTCTGCGGGGAGCCTGCTTCTCCCTCTGCCTGCTGCTCCCTCTGCTTGTGCTCTTTCTCTCTCTGTGTCTGACAAATAAATAAATAAAATCTTTTAAAAAAATAAAAAATAAAATATTTTGTTCATAAATATAATTTTAGCGCAAATGCAATCATTAGGCTTTTCATCCACTTTCCTCAGAATTTATCTGAATTTAATCTCAAATATTTATTTTATATACAATGATCTCGACATAGTTTACAACTTCTAAGTTGTTTATTTAGAAATGAAGTACTTTGTTTGCTGGCTTGCTTCTAAAGAATGGATTATAGTCTTTACATTCTGTGTAAGAGTAGAAAGAATATATTAACATAATACATTTCTCTAATGTCTTAAGTGCTTATTCATAAATTTTTTCATTAGAGCTTTTATGATTGATTGTAATGAATATTCTTCACAATTTTATTGCCATATAAGACATGCCAATGATTCAAAATGCTGGCTTTTCATAGGTGCACTGTCACAGTTCAAAATTATAGTTATATAGATGGACTCTTTTTTAATAATACATTTATTTTTATGTAGAATTTTTTGGATTAAATTTTCTCTTATTCTTTTTTTGCAATGCCATAATAATGTGGTTACTTTATCATGGGGCTTTCCACAATATTAGTTAGTTGTGTTTTTACCTATGTATCATGTTTTGGGTAGCAATTCTCAACTGACTACATTTCAAGATATTGCAGGGTTTAACTCAAGTATGAATCAACTGTATGTCTTTGCCAATAAAATTATGTATGTATTTGCCTGTATAAATATTATCCATATGTATGGAATGATAGAATCACTATATAGTACACATATAACTAATGTAACACTGTATGTTAACTATACTAGAATTAAATTTAAATTTAAAAATAAAAAAAATTGTGATGGGCACTGAGTGATGTATGGAAGTGTTGAATCACTATATTGTACATCTGAAACTAATATTACACTGTATGTTAACTAACTGGAATTCAAATAAAAACTTGAAAAAATGTGAAAAATTTTTAAAAATAAAAAATATTAACCATACATTAGAAAAGAAGCTATTTAATCACTTAATATTAAAAGACATATAATTATTTTCCAAAATAGTCTATTATATTCTTGGCATGTAGCAACATGTTAGATGAATCTGGTTGAAATTCATAATTGAAATGACCAGTTTCCCTTTATTGAGTGCTAATATTGCTACATACCTTGCCCCTTAAAAACTGCTTCCTCTTTATTCTGCATCATAGTAGTTGTTCATTGTAAAGATGATCTCAACGTGAATAAAGATATTAGGCACTTATGTATTTAACTTGTATGAATTTTGCACAGTAGCATCAAGTGTGCAAAATTATAATATTCTTTCTTGTTCCATATCTAGACTCAATTGAGCATATAAACTCTTGTTTCTGCTTCATAGAGAACAACTTAAACTTGCCAAGTTAAGGCAAGTCAAGGGCTTTTGGTTGAAAACATAGCGTCCTTTAGGTAAATTCAGGATCTTCCCTTCCTTCCTTCCTTCCTTCCTACCTTCCTTCCTTCCTTCCTTCCTCTCTCTCTCTTTCTCTCTTTCTGTCTCTCTCTTCTTTCTTTCTTTCTTTCTTTCTTTCTTTCTTTCTTTCTTTCTTTCTTTCTTTCTTT
>NW_024425452.1:28147155-28253562 GCF_017311325.1 Ursus maritimus
CATTTTTTCTTATTTTCTTCTTCTTCTTCTTCTTCTTCTTCTTCTTCTCTCTCTCTCTCTCTCTCTCTCTCTCCTGCCCTAGGTAGCACAGAGATCTGGAATGCTTATGTGACTTTTCTGCTCTGGGAGTCTTCAAGTTATTTGTTATCATGTAAAATTGTTACATATAAAATATTCTTATTTTGACTGCCAAGATTCAGCTTTTCCTTGCTCAGCATCCACACTAAAGTCTTAAGTTTATTGGAACTTGCTTAAAACCTTTCAAGAGTTTTCTGTTGCTCTTGGAACAAAATTAATCTTTCTGACAGAATGCCTACTATGTAAATAACATGGTGCCAAAATGTATAAAGTGAACGAAAATTATTTTTCGTAAAAAATGCTGTTATGGTTAATTTTATGCGTCAACTTAACCGAATCATGGGGTGCCCAGATGTTTGGCTAAATATTTCTAGGTATGTCTGTGAGAGTGGTTCTGGATAAAATTAGCATTTAAATCAGTGGACTCAGTAAAGTGGTTTGCCCTCCTCAGTATGGGTGGGCAATGCAATCCTTTGAGGGCCTGAATAGAACAAAAAGGCAGAAGAAGGAAGAATTTGGCACTTCCTGCCTGATTGCTTTGAGTTAGGAAGTCAGTCTTCTGCTCTGTAGTTATCGGCTCAAGAGCAAATTCTTATAGTTGAAGGAGTTGCATTTGCTAGGACCTCTGTTTTGTCATGCTTGTTTTAAATCCCCATTCTGGTTGCTGAGTCCTTCTGTATGTTCTCACTCTAATATGCTTGACATGCATAATTTAATATGAATATATCCCGGTCAAAATATGTAGAGTTCCATGCGTATTTGCATATGTAGATGATTTTTATTTACATATTATTGGGCCATAGGTCTTATTCCATGTTTCATGCAACCTTCCTTGCGGGAGTTATCTCTGTTGCTACCTTTACTGCTGTATCTTCACTCTGGCAGTGGCGTATTGTGTATACGTGGTAGGTACACCATGAACCTTATTAACTTATTCATTTCCTTGGTAATGCACTTAGGCTGTCCCTAACTAAGTTCCCATGGCCACAGTCAACATTGAGATGCACATCTTCACACATGTTCGTTAGAGATCATATGGGAATTTCCGTAGGATTTACTCCAGGAGTGAAATTACTGGATTTATGTGATATGTATAATTAGTGGAGTCAAATTGCTCTGGAGATTGGCTACCACAGTTTATGCCCTCATTCATGGTAGTTTACACTTTCCCACACATCAGTTTTCTGTTTTGTTTTATTTTGTTTTGTTTTTGGTCCCATTCGATGTTAACACACTTTATATATTTTGCCAACATGATTGAAGTCAAACGGTGTCTCACTGGTGTTTTAGAAACATGGTGGTTGTTTCTTTCCCACATTCTAAGTCATGTTTCTTTCATCCATGATACTGTCTTATCCAAATGTATGACTAAAAATTAAAATGTAAGGCACTATCAATAAATCTATACCGTTGAAATGATTTTTAAGGAGTGTACCAAAAATAGTAAAGAAAAAACAATTCAATGCTCAAATCATTAGATAAACTCAAAGATCTTGTGCAAACACATCTAACCAAACCCTTTAGCGAATCTTAGGAGCAATGGTTTGAATTTAGTATTAAATGAAGCAAAACATGTCCTTTTTATAAGGGGTGAGTTTGTTGTTTCACTTTTTCATGAGAAATCCCATCACACTGTACTTAACGGACTCTGACAGAAGTCAGTTTAAAGATAGCGCGTGTGAGGAAACCAATGTAACAAAAAGGCAAAGAGTGCAAACAGTCATAACAAGATCATTGTTTTCCCAAAAGCAGCAGGAGAGTTCGTTAATTGGAGCACATACAAAATCAGGTCTTGAATTTTCTAGATGTGAAAACAAAACATGCCATATGTCAATGCCATGCTGGGCAAAATTTTCATTTTCTTTTATCCAGTAATCCCAATGATAGATTAAGTATCTCAAGAAATAAGCAAGTTTTAGAAGTTATATGAGTTAGAAAGTCAAAGAAGCTAGAATACCAGTTAAATGGTAATGGTGGTTCTCTCTAAAGGAAAACAAGAAGTGAAATAGAAAGACTTAGATTTTCTGCACTAGGATCTCAGAATTTCAATGCTCAGGGAACTTTGGGAACTTTTGATACACTATCTTAATTTTAGGAAGAAATTGAGACGTAGGAAGGGTAAGTGACTGAATCAAACAGGGCACAATTGGTCCCTTAGGAATTTAGTGGTTATGACGAGTCTTCTTTTTTTTAGTGGCAGGCAAAATGGTGTGGTAAAATGCTTTGGAGACTGGTAGGCTTGGGCTTGAAATCTGGCTAGGCTACTAACTGGTCATATGCCTTGGAAAAGTTATTTAACGGGCCTCTCTATATCCACAAAGTGGAGGTAACAATACTTAATCCAGTAGTGTTATTGCAAATAGAATTAGGCATAATTTTGTAGAGCATTTGATACAAAATAGGCTTTGAACCAATGTTAACTATTATAGGTTATTGTAGATTTATTTAAAAGAGTGCTTTTTCTCACAAACTTTAGTTATTAGTGTAGATTCACTATTCTTGAGTTTTATCAAATTAGATCAATATGTTCTTTTTTTCTGTTGTTCTTTAGAATGAATTTTGATACGAGTTTGTTTTGATCTAACACTACTTTCATTATTGACCATGTTTCTCTGCCGAGTGCTTTGGATGGAATTGTATCAACAGTGTGCTAATGCCTATCACTTTTGAGAAGGGGAAAGAGAGAAAACTAGATATTTGCTCACCAGGCAGTTTTTTATGCATCATTTCAACTCTAAGAATGGAATCAGGACTTTACATGCTATTATTGTGAGCAGAAATAATGCCACCATTTTGGCAGATTGAGAATGGATGATTTGCCCAGGAAATAAACTATAAATATAAGAAAAAATATGATTATCAAATGCTAAAAAATAACTTTAATGTTGATAAAGTAGATCAAAAGGGTTTTTAACTGAAGATGGTTTTGAAGATCCCATCGACAATACTGAATTTTGAAAATATTCATGATGATTACAAAAAAGGCTGAAAATAGTTGAAAAGCAGATAAAATAGTGGAAATGGTAAAAAAAAAAAAAAACCCACAAATGAGCAATTATAAAATATAGTGTCCATATAAAGTGGCAGTAGGAACTTTAAAGTGAAATAAAATGATGTGGGGTTTTTATTGTTGTTTAGATCTTTTACCTTTGTTGATTAAAGACAGTATTCAATTTTATAGTTTAATAAGGAAGGACTTGGATAAAGACAATTTTATAAAAGTATAAATTGTTGAGCTAATAAAAATAGCTAAATTTCAAAAGGTCCAGATATACACAATGGTTTCTGACTCTCAATGAAAGTTTAATATTGTCATTAGGAAATGGATATGTAAGTACTCAAGCTTGCCTATCCATATACAGGATACATCAGAAGCACATAAAGAGGTGAATCTGTAGGCATACCCCAGGGGTTTGGATTTATTAGACTGGGACAAGGCCTAGAAGTCTGTCTTCTAAACACATTTCTTTAGACAATTTGCTACCAGATTTCGGAGATACCGCAACATGTTATTATATCAAAAATATCAATATCAAAACAAATGCATATTAATCTTCAATTATGTAGAAGAAATTGTTATAGGTTCTTGGAAGCATAAGGGTGATCATTTCACAGATCCTGTTCTATTAGAATAGAGTTGCCTTAAAAGTGCCATAAGAATGGTACAGACATCACACTTCATCAGCTAAATTGAAGGGCAGATTATTTTCTCTTCTGAATCCTTAATAGGATTGATGGGAAGAAGGCCATTCCAGATACATAATGTGAGTACTATCAATAAAATCTGATTGAAGATAGAGTTGGAGTGGATTTGAGGAAAGGAGAATAATATGATTTAGATGAAATTGATGGCCAAATATTTATCCATTCAATAAATATTTATGGAGAATAAATCTGGTAAAAAATAAGGCTTGTAATAAAGTAGTTATAGTATGAGTAGACAGAAATGAATAGAATCAACTGCTACTCTACCAGAAAGTAAAGTTTAATTGTAAGCTAGAACTCAATGGTTAACTGGGTTTGGGCAGATGCGAATGAGCGAAAAGAGTAAGGAATCACTTGAGTTTTCTGCTGTGAGCCACTGCTTGTGTTCTAATAACAGTTCCTGTGTTTTGGGTGCCCCCTATTTTATAAGCACTAAACTTGCCTCTTTCATATTCGTTCTCACTTAAACTCTGCAACAGTACAATAAGGTGGCTATTATAGCCCCTTCATTGATACCAGTACTGTAGACCACTGGGTTGAAATGCTGAGAGACATTTACAATAGCACCAAAAATCATATGTTATCTCAGAATTAACTTAACCAGAGACATAAAGGATCTATATTCTAGAAACTACAAATCACTCTTGAAAGACACTGAAGAAGACACAAAAAGATGGAAGAATATTCCATGCTCATGGATCGGAAGAATTAACATTGTTAAAATGTCTATGCTACCCAGAGCAATCTACACTTTCGATGCCATCCCGATCAAACTACCAATGACATTTTTCAAAGAACTGGAACAAACAGCCCTTAAATTTGTGTGGAACCAGAAAAGACCCTGAGTTGCCAAGGAATTGTTGAAAAGAAAAAACAGCTGGGGGCATCACGTTGCCGGATTTCAAGCTATACTACAAAGCTGTGTTCACAAAGACAGCATGGTTCTGGCACAAAAACAGACACATAGACCAATGGAACAGAATAGAAAACCCAGAAATGGACCCTCGGCTCTTTGGGCAACTAATCTTTGATAAAGCAGGAAAAAACATCCAGTGGAAAAAAGACAGTCTCTTCAATAAATGGTGCTGGGAAAATTGGATAGCTACATGCAAAAGAATGAAACTTGACCACTCTCTCACACCATACACAAAGATAAACTCCTAATGGATGAAAAACCTCGATGTGAGACAGGAATCCATCAAAATCATAGAGGAGAACATAGGCAGCAACCTCTATGACATAGGCCAAAGCAACTTTTTTCACGACATATCTCCAAAGGCAAGAGAAACAAAAGAAAAAATGAACTTGTGGGACTTCATCAAGATAAAAAGCTTCTGCACAGCCAGGGAAACAGCCAAAAAACAAAGAGGCAGCCCAAGGAATGGGAGAAGATATTTGCAAATGACACTTCAGATAAAAGACTAGTATCTAAGATCTACAAAGAACTTCTCAAACTCAATACGCGAGAAACAAATAAATCATAAAATGGGCAGAAGATATGAACAGACAGTTTTCCAATGAAGACATACAAATGGCTAACAGACACATGCAAAAATGTTCAAAATCATTAGCCATCAAGGAAATTCAAATCAAAACCACCTTGAGATACCACCTTACGCCAGTTAGAATGGCAAAAATTGACAAGGCAGGAAATAACAAATGTTGGAGAGGATGTGGAGAAAAGGGATCCCTCCTACACTGTTGGTGGGAATGCAAGTTGGTATAGCCACTGTGGAAAACAGTGTGGAGGTCACTTAAAAAGTTAAATATTGAGCTACCCTCTGATCCAGCAATTGCACTACTGGGTATTTACCCCAAAGATACAGGCATAGTGAAGAGAAGGGCCATATGCACCCCAATGTTCATAGCAGCATTGTCCACAATAGCAAAATTGTTGAAGGAGCCGAGATGCCCTTCAACAGATGACTGGATTAAGAAGATGTGGTCCATATATACAATGGAATATTACTCAGCCATCAGAAGGAACGATTACACAACATTTGCAGCAACGTGGACGGGACTGGAGGAGATTATGCTAAGCGAAATAAGTCAAGCAGAGAAAGACAATTATCATATGGTTTCACTCATTTATGGAACATAAGAACTAGGAAGATTGGTAGGAGAAGGAAGGGAAGAATGAAGGGGGGTAAACAGAAGGGGGAATGAACCATGAGAGACTGTGGACTCTGGGAAACAAACTGAGGGCTTCAGAGGGATGGGGGGTAGGGGGTTGGGATAGGGCAGTGATGGGCATTAAGGAGGTCACATATTGCATGGTGCACTGGGTGTTATATGCAAATAATGAATCATGGAACATTGCATCAAAAAGTGGGGATTTACTGTATGGTGACTAATATAACAAAATAAAAATTATAAAAAAAAAAAAGAAATGCTGAGAGACAGTGATATAATCACAGCTAGATAAGGGGCCTTTTCCATCCTCCTTTACCGTGAGAGGACCACATTCATTTGTTTTCCTGCTATTAAAGAAATCAAGGACCACAGGATACACTGATTAGCATTCCACTGCTGCTAGTGGGAAATGACTGTTTGTAGTGGGAATTGCAATTTATATTCAAAATAAGAGCACTTTAAAATTATAGTTGCTTTAGGTAAAACACTGAATTTGGTAAACAGTCCTCTCATTTGAGATCTACTGTGATTTTGTTTAACATTGAGCCTAAGACTTCATTAACATTGTTTATTCCACTCAATTTAGTTGCATACTTATGGACAAAGTTATTTATTTAAAGATAATATCCCCCTAAGCTACTTATTATCATGAGTTATGAAAATAAATAGCGTTTTCTTAGAAAGTGCAAATCAAATGTGTTTTCTCCTAATTTTCACTCAGAGTAGGGGTGAGATTTTTAAATGTAATTCCAAGAATTCATGGTCCCTCTCAATTTTTTAAATTTCCAAAATGTGTGCTTTTTCAGAACAAAATATTAAAATTGGGGGACAGAGTAAAATCATCAAATTAAAGAATACTATGAACAAAAGTCATGTTCTGTAATAGGTTCTGCTATTTTGTTCTTCATTTTAACTTACTTAGGACATTACACATTTTGCAAAAGAATTTGATTAGTATTTCAAAAGAAAAAGGGAACATTACTTAGGGTAATAGCCAATTCAAACTTTAATGACCAATTTATTGGAAGTTAAGCGGTCTAGCCACAGGATTAATACATTTATAATTACAATAGTGCTAAAGGAGAACACCACGCCAGGATTTGGTTCCCTAGCACAGAGTTCAGTGCCACTCCTATTTGCCTCCTAATTTACCTAATATAAACTTGTAGTTGAAGAAATAAAGTCTTATCATAGTCTAGTTCAAGCCTGTACTTATCACTTGTAAAATGTGAGGGGTTTAAATTCTGTTGTCTAATGCTCCTGGCACTTGGGAGAGGTTTATGAATAAGGCCACATTTTATTCTCACCCGTACATCCTGTGAGCCCCAAATTCAGCTAAATTTGAAGGTGATTAGAGACATAGTTATGAACCTCAGGATACTTTGAAGCCATAAAAAGGAGGATTAGAAAAATTTAGAGATACTGTGAATATAAAGGTCTGATCCGCAAACAGCCTTGAGCTCTCAGTAACGGTGTGGGTTGCAGTTTTTATCA
Source organism: Ursus maritimus (assembly GCF_017311325.1). Lineage (NCBI taxonomy): Eukaryota > Metazoa > Chordata > Mammalia > Carnivora > Ursidae > Ursus > Ursus maritimus. Next base: position 28,154,566 of record NW_024425452.1, read on the forward strand.
AGTTTATAGAGAACAAACTGCTATTATTTATTTGATTTATGTTCAGTTCCACTCCAATAGATAGATTAGAAGTGTCTTGTCTGTGATAAAACAAAACTCTATCTGTATCAGGTCTCTATGAAAATAGTGACGTCATTTTGTGCACATACATGGATAGACACCAATTGGGATTAGAATACCAATATTAGAATGCCAATTAAAATCCCCATAGTATCAGTATTATCAGCATATTTGCATTAGTTTTAGTATGTAGAGGTTGAGACAAAAACATGTGTTTAATCTCTGGACATTTGTTTGCCTTTATTTCTCAGTCTCCCATAGTGAGTGGTGGCAACTGTTGGGAGAACGCGACGGTGGAGGTTATGTTGGGACTGGATGAGGCCTCAGGCCTCCAATTAAAACTCTTGGTAATTGATCAGCCCATTTATATAGGAATAAAAGCCATACTCCCAGTAACAGAACAAAGTGATTTTTCATTACACAACAAAGGAAAAGAAAATGAAATCTAAGCCCAGCCAGAAAATACTCACCAATATAGTTAACACTGACTCATACTGAAGTCACGCTATTTGCAGCTGTGTTTTGAGTCCCCCAGACCCATCTATAGCTCTGAGTTAATACTGGCAGTGAGAATCAGAGGAGGCCAGGTCTATGGGGGCTCAGCTATGTTGTGGTCTTCCTAATAACTATTTTCTTGCAGAGGAATAGATTGCATCCCGTGAAGCACAACTTTTACTGCCTATTTCCACACTCATCACCATTTTGATAGCCTCTGAGCAGCATCTGGTTGGCCTCTAAGCTTAATAAGTACCTCAGTTTCTGCTCTTTGTTGGCCTAGTTATCTCTTATGTGGCCATTAGGCCTGCTCAGAAAAACTCCAGTTTCCCTCTCCTTTTAGGAACATGGTAGGATTGTACTTCACCACTCATTTTCTTAAATTTATCAACTTTTTGCATCTTAAAAAAAAAATTGAGTGTAAGGTGACCCACAATCTTACATTAGCTTCAGGTGTAGAACTTAGCCATTTGGCAAATTTATTTATTATGCTGTGTGCACCACGAGTGTCGCTCCCACCTGTCCCGTCACATCGCTATTACAGTATCATTGACCGTGTTCCTCATCCTGTGCCTTTTATTCCTGTGACTTATTCATTCCATAACGGGAAACCTGTATCTCCTCCCCTTCACCCGTTTTGCCCAAGCCCTGACTCCCCTCCCCTCTGACAGCCATCAGTTTGTTCTCTGTATTTATAGGTCTGATTCTGCTTTTTGTTTGTCTATTCATTTTGTTGTTGTTGTTGTTGTTGTTAAGATTCCACTTATGAGTGGAATCAAATGATACTTGTCATTCTCAGTCTGACTTATTTCACTTACCATAACACTCTCTAGGTGTATCCATGGTGTCTCAAGTGGCATGATCATATATATATGCATATATATATATATGTGTGTGTGTGTGTGTATATATACATACACCCCCCCCCACATCTTCCTTATCTATTTGTCTATTGATGGACCCTTAGGTTACTTCCGTATCTTGGCTATTGTAAATAATGCTGCAATAAATACAGGGGTGTTTCTTTTTGAATTAGTGTTTTTGTTTTCTTTGGGTAAATACCAAATAGTGGAATTACTGGATCATATGGTTTTTCTGATTTTAATTTTTTGAGGAACCTCCGTGCTGTTTTCCACAGTAGCTGTACAAATTTACATTCCCACCAACAGTGTATGAGGATTCCTTTTTCTCCACATCCTCACCAACAGTTATTATGATTTCAGCCATTCTAGCTGGTGTAAGGTGATATCTTATTGTGGTTTTTATTTGCTTTTTCCTGATTATTAGTAATATTGAGCATCTTTTATGTGTCTGTTGGCCATCTGGAAAAATGTCTGTTCAGATCCTTTGCCCATATTTTAATCTTTTTTTCTTTTTTAGTGTTGAATTATAAGTTCTTTATATATTTTGGATGGCAAATATTTGCAAATATCTTCTTCCATTCACTAGGTTGTCTTTTAGTTTTGCTGGTGGTTACTGTTGCCTTGCAGAAGCTTTTTATTTGTTGTAGTCCCAGTTGTTTATTTTTGCTTTTGTTTCCCTTGCCTTCGGAGACCTATCTAGAAAGAAGTTGCTACAGCTCATGTCAGAGAAATCACTGCTTGTGCTCTCTTCTAGGATTTTTATAGTTTCAGGTCTCACATTTAGATCTTTAATCCATTTTGAATTTATTTTTGTGTATGGTGTAAGAAAGCAGTCCAGCTTCATTCTTTTGCATGTAGCTGTCCACTTTTCCCAGCACCATTTGTTGAAGAGACTCTCTTTTCCCCATTGCATATTCTTGCCTCTTTTGTCATAGATTAATTGACTGTATAATTGTGGGTTTATTTCTGAGGTCTCTATTCTATTCTGTTCATTTGTGTCTATTTTTGTACCAGTACCATACTGTTTTGATTACTACAGCTTTGTAATGTATCTTAAAATCTGGTATTGCAATACCTTCAGCTTTGTTCTTCTTTCTCAGGATCACTTTAGCTATTGGGGTCTTCTGTGGTTCCACACAAATTTTAGTATTATTTGTTCCAGTTTTTTCACCACTCCTTTTGAATTAGGCATAGCCATTTAACTTGCCTTAGCCATTGAAATGCAGAGCAGAATTGTCATGTGCCATTTCTAAGTGGAAGCTCTAAGAGCTAGTGTGTGATTTGCCACACTATTTTTTTCTGCTTCAGAGATCATGAAAGTACATGTTGATATGAAGCCTGTGTCAGCTTGGACCTTTGAAAAAAAATACAATGAGTGGAGCCTTTTTACAGATCTATATTGGATATGAAGAATTAGGGCACCAAAAATTAGGGATTGTTTGTTACTGCAGCATAACTTAGCCTGTCCTGATTGAGTTTACACTTACAACTTGACATTAGCCTTGACTGTTTCACCAGTGAATGACTACAAGCTGATTTTTAGAAGACCATTTTTTTATTTTTAATCTAGAACCCAGACATTACATAACCACATGATGGAAACTCACTTGCTTTTGTGATTTTTAAAGAAATTCACCATGCACATTGCAAGGTCCGGTTGTCTAAATAATACAAATGGTATCTTTGTAGTAACTATATTTTTGTAACAGTAGTGAAAGTAGCAAGTAAGCAATTAAAGTTATTTAAAACACAAAGTACGCAGACAAAAATATATAATGGCATATCAAATAGGCTCTGCTTAATCTTGCTTTTGTCTTAAAACCATTGTATTAGCTTCAGCTTCCTATTACCTAAAATAAACACAAGTACAAGCTGTATAAATCTGAAATCTATTTTTCACCATCTTAAGAGTTCAAGTTTATCTCTTTAAATTGATGTCTGAGCCTGGTTATAGAGTAGGACAATATATAGGTACAGCTGCTGCCATGAGAACTCTAAAATAAGGACAGGAGCTTGATTTTGATCATTTGAATTTTTTCTTTGTCTTTTCATTTCAATTTTTTTCATTTCAAGTGTTTTCCTTTGTCTTTGCAGTATGACACCCAAGATTTAAGGAATAAATGTCTTGAGTAAAATTTACATTACAGAATGTTTGGCCTTTGGTATCTCTGACTCATTTCTTTGTCCTTTTGCTCTATTGCTTATCAACACTTCTCCTTTCCTCCATGATTTTCACACATCATGTGAACGCAGTCACAGATTCAACTCCTGGGTCTAATGCCAGTAATTTGCACCTTCGCTCAAATTGAAGTTGGTGGTTTTTCTATTCTGAGAGGTGCATGCATTTCAAATGTGTCTGTGATGGTAGGAGGGCCCACATATCCTCGGGGGGGGGGGGGAATCAGACATCAGATGGGAGAGCATTTTTAGGGAAGAAGGGATGGTTTCTAGCACCTCTCCAATCATACTCTGTGGAGGAAACTTTTCAGCCAGCAGATAAGGGCAGCCTGGCTTTGAGGTTTAGACAAAACAAGAGAGGGAATCAGGCCACTTCCGCTTGCATAAATCGTTTTATTTGTATTCAACTGTGTCTCAACTGACTTTCTAACCTCTTAGAAAACAACATTTTGGATTCTTTGCACCACACAGCATCTCTGTGTGAAATTTATGGTAATTCAAACAGAAACTCCCTCTGGCTTCACATGACTGAACATTTGATTAAAATTATAGAAACCTAGCTACCAGGCAACTCCTTCTAGCTCCATATGGAACATCTGCTGAAGTAAGCCTTTAGAAGTCAGACAGAATTGAAATGTCATGCTCTAGGGGAAATACACAACACAAAGTTAAATGATGGACATGTAGGGGAGTGCTCATAAGGTGTGGGCTACATGTAAGCCTATTAGTTACTGCCTCAATTGTGGGGGCTTCAGGAAAGAGTAGAAGGGCAGGGGGGTGTGGATTTGTTTGCTTGTGTGGATTAGGCTAATGGAGTGTAGTACTATGTAAGTCCAAGTGCAGTAAAATTGCATGTAACATAAAAGCTTTAAAATAACTAATATAGTTATACCATAATTCAATTTTTCTCACACAGAATTCCATTTTGAAATTTGTTTAAATGTTAAGATAATAAATACAGTTCAGAAAGTCAAAAGAGTAAAAAATTATTATACTAAAAAAAAAACTCTGGCATATAAATTTTTAGAATTCAGGAAAAGGCAGTTATTTGACTTAATTTAATGTTAAAGAACTGAGGCTTTTAAAGACAGTACAATTAGAGATATTGGGCAACAGAAACATGAAATCTTCTTGCTAAATTTGTAACAAATCTGTAAAGATATAACTGATGGTGATCATTAGAGTGAAAATAAATATTTCCAAAGAGGTAGTTTTTGTATTACTGAACAGAGCTTGAATTTTTTTTTTCAAAGCTGAACAAATGGTATGTGAAGTTCATTGAAATCATAAAATGATTGGTTATTGATTGGTACTTTGCTATTTTCATAGAGAAGAGTTACTGATATCATTTTAGAACAATAGCAGTATTTATATCTACCAACATTGGTTATAGCTGAATACACCATAGGTAGACCATAGGTCAAGTCAATAATTATTGATTGCGTCTTCCCCTCTGTGGGTTAATGAGACAATCATTATAAATATAATAAGGTTTATCATTAGGGATATTGTTATTGCCCATTTCCCAAAATAACCATGAGCATTAGATTTCAAATATGCGAAATTAGGAAATAATAGATTTAGCGATTATTTGATTTATATTTTACTACTGAAATATTCCTTTTTTTGACTTTGTCTATTCATTCTAAAATGCTGTATATAAAATCAAAAGTCCAATGCTTGGTACTTGACAGAAAAATAGAAAAGAAGAACTTGATGGGGCACCTGAGTGATTCTGTCACCACTCTACTCAGGTCATGATCGCAGGGTCCTGGGATCGAGCTCCAAATCGGGCTCCCTGATCAGTGGGGAGCCTGCTTCTCCCTCTCCCTCTGCTATCCCCCCCCCCCCCCCGGCTCGTGCTCTTTCTCTCTCTGTCTCATATAAATAAATAAAATCTTTTTTTAAAAAAGGAACTTGAGAGTCTGGAGTATGCATAACAAAGAGCTAGGAAAGAGAAAAAAGTCTGAAGAATTACGTTTTATGTTGTGTTGCAGTTGTGTTAGATGTTGAAATTCACATGGTTTGTTAATTTCAGCAAGAGCTAGAACATGAATAAAGATTTAAGAGATTATAGAAATGTTAGCAATTCATTGGTCAATATAAATATGTTTCCATAAACAGCTACATCAGAAAGACTTATTTCAAATATATACTTTAATAAAAATGCCCATACATATTCATGTAGAAATTTATATGTTCACTCACAGGACTTCCCAGAGATTTGTGCAAGGATTAGAATTAGCCAGTGGAAGAGGACAGGAGCCTCTCCTGCTATGGCTAGAAGACTATGGTGCTTGAGTCACTAGATGAAAACTAGTTATTCCTTTTCGTCCTTAAGGATTAAACTTTAGGACCACAATGTTATTTGTTAAGATGCACTTTCAGCTAAAATTTCGGAGTAGTTTTTGAATCTAGGTTAGGTACAAAAATGGTTTCTTGGGCATTCTTTTTTCTTCAACTTCAGTAAACACCTAAATATTATTATTGCCTACCGAGGACCAAGTAGAATAGGTAAACAGATTCAAGGTCCAGGAAAAGAAGAGGGAAATTAAAACTTCAACCTGTGCTCTACTGAAGTAGAAGCCAAAACGTTGTATCCAAGTAGGGTGGCGTTTTTAAAGGAAAATACGAATAGACTAAGAAATATAGAACCATAAGCCTATCCATGAAAGATTATTTAAGAAAAAACCCCCAGAGATTCAGTAACAGAAAAATGTTGAGGCTGTAGTTGCAGCCCATGTAGTTAATTGACTATACTAATGTAGCATTCTAAGTATGTGGAATTCAAATCAAAACTGGACAGGAGCTCAGCTTTCCAAAAAGCTTATAGAATAACGAAATGGAAAAGCATAATAAAATCACAAAGTACAGTATATATGTTTGTATTTTGGATTCTTAGTGATGTTGAAAGATACAGCTTTCTTTTGCCTGGAACATTCCCCCTACAAAATAATTTCTGTCGTTATTAGGAATTAGATATAATAAGCAATTGTCATTAAAATATATCACGAATTAGATCCATCAGTTTGACTTAAATTGTACTTCACTTAGAATTTACACTTATTACCTTTTGACTTGGTTGATTTTGTAATGAAGTTAATGAGCCTAGCAATTAATAGGATGTTAGACAAGGTTCTAAAATGAATTCTTGGAGACTTACTCCAAATCAGTGATCATGGTTTAACAAGCAATTCTTTAATAGATATGAACCAAACAAATGAAACATCGAAGTCGACAACTCTGTAATTTACCTAAGCTATTCACCAGTACTACACTTATATTTTGAATTCAGTGATGTTGCTAATTACTTCAGTGTGAAAACAACTCACTGCCATTAACTTTTTTAAGAAATAAAATACATTCCAGGAGTGCCTGGGTAGCTCAGTTGCTTAAGCGTCCAACTCTTGATTTTGGATCAGGTCATGATCTGAGGGTCGTGGGATTGAGCCATGAGTCGGGCTCCAAGCTTAGCGTGGAGTCGGTCCCTCTCCCTCTCTTCCTCCCCCTGCTCACTCTCTTTCTCTCTCTCTTAGGTAGATAGATAGATAGATAGATAGATAGATAGATAGATAGATAGACAAAATCTTTTTTAAAAGAAGGAAAATGAATTCTAATATATTCCTATATGAAATGGTTGCAATCATCTCTCAATTCAGAATTTTTGGAGAATATACAACTCAACCTAAATCACTGGATTAGGTACCATATTTGAAAGATGGTGCAATTTTTACCCTATCATTTGTAAAATAGTTACTCAGATATACACCTCACTAAATTTTATTTGGAGTTGAAAAAAAGACATTAAATATATAAGCTGATGGGAACCCTGTCCCTTTTGATACTGTCTGATGTTACAGTACACATGTATCTATCTGCATTTTATATGCTGAAGAGTTAGCCTCATAACACATGCTACTGGTGGCAAATGAAAACTAAGTTTGCATCTTTCTCCTAACAGCAATGCAGATGGGCTAGAAGAGCATGATTCAACTACATGATTCATTACTTGTATTTACATGACTGGAGTCAACAAAAAGAACACCATATTGGCAGTGCCCAAAACACTCAAATATTTGAGTTTGTATGTATATATTTACATATTGATACAAAGCAACAACAAAATCTTTCATCCTTTGTTTTCTCTCTTTACCCTAATTAGTGCCCCATAAATCTGTGGCTGTGATGATTGTACTTCTGATTTTTTGCATTAAAATATAATTATAAGGTGAACTAGATGTTTTAGTTATGCCTAACGTCACTAGTGATTTTGGTGTTAAGTCAACTGATTTTAAGTCTTTTCAAATGGGGCCATTCTGGGTTTCTTGATATTTTTGTCAAAATGGGCTTTTCTCATGTTCTTTATCTCTTTGCTTTTTCTTTTGATTTATTGTTGCCTCCTTTTTCACAATTACTTTGGCTTGTTTGCTTCCTCTTTTTTTTCTTTTTAAGGATTTCATTTTTAAGTAATCTCCACACCCAACATGGGGCTCGAACTTATAACCCCAAGATCAAAAGTCTTATGCTCTAAACACTGAGCCAGACAGCTGCCCCTGTTCCCGCTTGAGGAGGTGAAAAGGTCAGAGGGACTTGTGTGTTTTCCAAACATTATATACTTTTCTTCATTTGCCTAGATCTCTGTTTCTGTGGATATATGAACTTTATACTTTCTAACTATTCTGGATAATTTTCCTTCTCCAATACTGTACTAGTCATATATTACTGTATAACAAATTTCCCCTAAATTTAGCAGCTTATCACAACAATGGATGTATATTATCTCACACTATTTCTATGGATTTGGAATTTGGGAGCAGTTTAGCTGGGTGGTTCAGACTGGGAATCTCTCATGTGTTCCAGGAAAGATTCCGGGAGCAAAGGTGTGACTGAGGATGAAGGATCAACCTTTGTAATAGTCAGGGTTTCCCAGAGACCAGAACCAATAGAATATACAAGGAGATTTGTTATGAAAAATTGGCTCACATGATTGTGGGGGCAGGGAAGCCCTATAATCTGCTGTGTGTAAGCAGGAGCCTGACGAAATTCAGTCTCAGTCCTATTGCCTGAGAACCAGGAGAGCTGATGATGTAAATCCCAGTTTAAGGGCAGAAAAAGTTGAGACAAGATTTCCAAGCTTAAGTAATAAGGCAGAAAAAAGGGCAAATTTCTCCTTCTTCTGCTGTCTTGTTCTATTTGGAACCTCAACGAATTTGAGGAGCAATTTCATTTACTGAGTCCACCAATTCAAATGCTAATCTCATTCAGAAACAACCATATAGACACACCCAGAAGTAAAGCTTTATATACCAGGTATCTTAGAATCATCTGATCCAGTCAACTTGACACATAAAATTAACTATCACAACTTCCAAGGTGGCTCAGTCATGTTCCTGGCAAATTAGTTCTCGTTGTTGGCAGGAGGCTTCACTTCCTTCCAATGAGTTCCTCTTCAGAGGGCTGAATTCCTTATGATATGCCAGCTCATTTTTCCAGGTGAGTGATCCAAGAGAAATCAAGACAAAAGCTATAATGTCTTTTATGACTTAGCCTCAGAAATCATACTACTGGTTATGCAGTTCACTCCTACTCAGTGTAGTAGGGGACCACATGAGGAATGAATACCAAAAAGTAAGAATCATTAAGTGCCATCTTGAGGGCTAGTTGCCACAAAGACATGTAATATAGGATTTTTTTTTCTCATATCATTTGAAATTTCTCAGGGTAATTTTTATTCAACACTCACTTTCCTTTTATATGTCTTTCTGAATTTTATCTCCCTATTAAAACAAATTCATGGCTGCAATTTATAATCTTGCAATTAACTGAACATTCAGTGTTATCACATAATTTGTGGTTTTTGACATAAAGCATTTTTATAGACAATGCGATAAACTCATGTTTGCATACCATCACTTTTTAACACAATTTTTGTTATCTTTTTCTGTCTCCATCATCATGGGCTATTCTAAAAACATCAGTGTGTTCCAATTTTTTTCCCTGTAGCTGCTCAGCTTTTTCTTACGTGGCCATTAGGCTGTCCTTCCTTTTATTGTTATTATTATTAATATTATTATTATTACCACCACAGTGTACTCTGGAAGCATTCTTGAACAAAAAAGAACCCCCACTCAGCTTGCTTTTTCATGGCCCATGAATCGGCTATTACTCAAGGAGTTCTGGTTCCTTTTAGGAGAAGAGTAGCATTGAAGGCCAAAAGATGTGAGCCTGAGGGAGCACATTTGATGGCTTCACAGGAGTCCTGAACGTAGGCAAATTGTTCTGTTTGATGTTTGTTCTCCGTTTTTTAAAATTTAGGTTCTGTGATTATGTCAAAAACAGTTACAATCTTCTACTTAAAAAATAGTTTCTTACTGAACATGAACTCTAGAAGAGTATGTCTAGATTCGATTCCATGTGCAAGAAGTGAAAGATATGATACAGAAATTCAGAGAATAAGATTAAATGGCATGTACAGATCTGAAAGAGAAAGAGCTAAGGGGAGACCTAGCTCACAATTGCTGATGTCTCACCTGAAACTTAGAATTTTTGGTATGAAAATCATTTCATCGTGTATTAGGTAAGAGGAGTTCAGAACTCTTTGTTGTCCTTTCGAAGCTACATTTTAGATCGTTCCTCCATTTCCTATCAACATAGACATCGTAAGAGTCATGAATAGTCTTTGGGTACTTTCCCCAAAATTGTGAGGCTTACTAATTAGGATCTCTAGCTTTGAAGCCAGCTCTGAACTGACTCCATCAGGTGGAACTATGTGACCTTTAGGCAAGATACTTAAAGATAAACTTCAGCTTCTTCATCTGTGAAATAGGGGCAATAACAACAATCTCATGGTATTTTCAACATGAATGTGCCATGAAAGGAATTCAACTAATGTGGCAAGAGTGAATGGATGATAACATACGTGTTATAGTTTGTACATGTTGCATAATCGAGGGAATTAGTGTCGTGCCTAGAACCTAATACACGCTGGTTTAATGTCAGCTTCTTACTATTAATCCAATATCACTTATTTTTTATTTCAAGAAACTTTTTGATACTCCTTTTTACCCCCCCCAAAAGTCCTTTCAACAAACCACATCTTTACACTGTAGACAGGAAGCACACTGCTGAAGTAGTCAGTCATAGAGCTAAACAAAATTACTTGTTGAGAAGGCAAGGTGACTTACTAGAAAGAGAATTCGTTTTGGAGCATATTTTCAAATTGTATGATTTTGGCTAAATTATTAAACCTTTCAAAGATTCAGTTTGCTGAAAAAAATGGGACAGAAAAAAATGGGACACTAATACTTATCATTAGTGTTGTAGTATGGATTAAATTAGTAACTGTTATTGTATAGTAATAAGTATTGTTATGTTTTGAAAGAATGACCACCTCTCAATGTAATCACCTCTACATTATACTAAACCTGCCAGAAAATATAACCCTCTCCCCCAACCCCAAGAGCTAAGGAATCTGTGTCTTATTCGTTTGTTTGTTTGTGGTGATTTTTCTATTCAGCGATACTTACTTTGAAGTGAGATTGATTCTTTTGTGTTTTACCCGATTTAATTTAATTTAATTTTCTTAAAAGATTTATTTATTTGAGAGAGAGAGAGAGAAAAAAACATGAACACGTGCACATGCATGGGGGAGGGGCAGAGGGAGAGAATCTTCAAGCAGACGTTGTGCTGAGTGTGGAGCCCAACTCCAGCTCCGGGCTGGATCTCACCACCAGGATATCATCACCTGAGACAAAACCAAGAGCCAGGCACTTAACCAGCTGAGCCACCCAGGCACCCCAATTTTAAAGCTAATTTACATATCACAGACCTTAGTTTTCATTAATGCTTTTCTGTAAGACAAATACTGTGTTATTGTAGTTTAGGAATTAAAGGATTCAAAGGACCTATCACACAAAGACAGAGGCTGATCACCTTGTGCAAGGATGATTGGAGATACTGTCTAAGCACGTCTGCATGTTGCCATTCATCATTCCGATAAGGGCCCAAATCAAGGCCATGTTCAGAAGAACCCAGAGTAAAAGTTCTGTTCCTTGAAAGAGGATCTAGTAGGACATCTTGATTTGCAGACAATGAGACAAGCCCAGGAATTCATGTCATATCTGCAGTTCCGCGGTGAATTTTGTAGAATAACTTGTTTTTTGTCTTGTGATTTTTTGGCTTTGCTGTGTGATCCACCTATTGAATAGATTCAAACCCTTTGTCATGAACAAGTTTTGCTAAAGGGGGAAATGTTAGAAAAAGAAATAAGGAAAAGATAGTATCAGTAAAATGGATATCTTATAAAAAACACATTTTCACCTATTTTCAGCAAATATTTAACTTGATCAATTCTTTCAAAGGTTACCTTCTGCTAATGTTAGGACTTAAAGTGGAAGAAGAAAAAGAATGGCTTATTTATTCTTTAAAAAATAATTGTCAGGGGTGCCTGGGTGACTCAGTCGGTTAAGCGTCTGTTCGGCTCAGGTCATGATCTCAGGGTCCTGAGATTGAGCCCCGCTTTGGGCTTCTCATTCGGTGGGGTGACTGCTTCTCCTTCTGCACCCCCCACCCCCACTCATGCTCTCTTTCTCTCTCTCTCAATTGAATAAATAAAAATCTTTAAAAAAATTGTCAGCAGGGTGTGATATGGGACTGAATACTGAATGATGTTGACTAGAGAAGAACATGTAGAGGGTAAGGACAGTTTCTGTAATTTTACTATGGGGAGTATTTCCCAAGCATTGGAATCTTACAGTCCTTATGTTTTAGCCTCAAGCTGATGATTAGCTAAGAGAGGAAAACTAATTTTTTTCTTGAAATGGTTTTGCACAGTTAGGAGTATAATGGGTTTTACACCTTCCGCTAAGCATTAGACGTTATTCACTGAAAGTTACCGAATGGCAGGCCAGATATACCACTGATTTTTCAAAGTTTAATAGTTCTTTTATTGTTATGGCAATTAGATGATGTACACATGCGGGTTCGAACCAACTGTAAAGTTACTTTAGTTTCCATGTCCCTTTCATTAGGGAGATAAAGGAAAAGGTGAAATGAGAAATAAATGAATATAATAGTCTGTAGAACTTCATGACCTATATTTAAGGACCCAAAGTTTTATCAGAACTGCTTTATGGGTGATATAAACAAAATAAAAGTTATTAACATTTTCCAAGTAATTTTTTTAAAAGTACAAAATTGATTAAAAGGTGACAGTAGAAATGGAGGGGAAAATCTGTTAGAAGAAAATTTGCAGTTAAATTGAAAGATACATGTTCTGTTAAGAGGCACAAAAAAACAAGCATTTTAAAATACTCAGATCAAAATGAAATGAGATAATGAAAGTCTATTAACAAAACACGGAGACAAGGAAGCTCAAAAGTTCTAATACTGTTACTGAAAACAAGTGCTGAAAAGGCCTGCAGAACATCTTGCACATGGTCAGCAACATTATNNCTGCTGAACGAATGAATGAACCTTTAAGGTGCCTTTCAAACTCCCCAGTTTTGAAAAATCTTAAAAAGAATAAATGCACAGTTTATTGAATTTCTATAGTGTATCTTTGAATATGCTAAATATTTTACATGTGTTATCCTTAGAACAATTGCATGAGGTAAGATTTATTACTCCATTTAACAGACGCAGAAACTGAGACTTAGACATGACTTGCCCAAAGTTACCCAGATAAGAAATGACAGAGCCAGGATTTGAGTCTTCATGCCTAGCCAGCATTACTCCAAAGCTTGAGTGCTAACCTTTCTGGCGGGATGCACCTCTATATTCAAGAAGAAAGAAGAGACAATAGTTACATTTAAACTGAAAGTTCACAGTATTCTAAAGTTCAAAAGACACTTATTTTATTTTTTTTAAAGATTTATTTGTCAGAGAGAGAGAGAGAGCACAAGTAGGGGGAGTGGCAGACAGAGGGAGAAGCAGGCTCCCCGCTGAGCAAGGAACCCTGGGATCTTGACCTGAGCCGAAAGCAGACACTTAAGCAACTGAGCCACCCAGGCATCCCTCAAAAGACATTTAGAAAGCGTGTGTTATGTGCCAGATAATATGCAAGACACTGAGAGGAAGACAGACTAGAGTCTTGGGAGGTCAGAGAGGCAGGCTCAAACAGATGATTACATTTTGAAGTAAATTAGTTATGATTTAAAAAATAGAAAAGCTTAGCATGCTTTGGAAGCACAAAGTAGGGCCATCCATCCCTGCCTAGGAAGTTTTTTTGGGTATGATTCTTGAATCATGAATGAGTGAGCTCAACGAAGTCAGGGGCTGACTCTAGGAGAGGGATGAACATCTGTAAGGCTCGGGCAATCAGGAGATGGGGAGGAAGGCTGGATAGGTTGCAGGCTGAGGGATGTGATAGACAAAAGTGTCTTGTTTACTGTGCTAGAACTTCTTTTTCTTTTCTTTTAGAACACTTTCTCTGTCTACAGTGTTGTGAGTGGACTTGAGGCTAGAGATAGGACAATGTTTCAATATTCTAAGCAGGACAACATGATGATGAGGGCATATTATGTGATCTCTGAAGCAAAGTTATAAACCCCTGGGGTGCAAAAGGAGGGCCAACTGGGCCAGGATAAGAAACATTTGAACTTCTATTTATTTTTATTCTGTTTATTTATTTTTAAAGATTTTATTTATTTACTTGAGAGAGAGAAAGCATGAACGAATACAAGCTGGGGAAGGGGCAGAAGGAGAGGGAGAAGCCGCCCCCCCGCTGAGCAGGGAGCCTGACTTGGGGCTTGATCCCAGCACCCTGGGATCATGACCTGAGCCCAAGGCAGACGGTTAACTGACTGAGCCATCCAGGTGCCCCTGTTTATTTTTATTTTATTTCAACCACTTGACATTTCTAATTTTGTATATTGTTGTAACATGTCTATGCACATTTTACAAAAAACAGTTTGGAGACCACTGTTTTAAAAGGAATGAAATCAGATGGGCAAATATAAGCCATGTGTTAGATATTCACAGGCTTTGGTCAGACTTGAATAAATGAATGTAAGGTAATGGGTGTATTGGTGAGATATGAGAGCTAGAGTGTAAGTTTTGGAGTCGCCAGGGTATGGAAGCAATGGAACCCCTGTCAATGGGTGCAATTGGCAAGGAAGTTTATGTAAGATGAGCAGAAGTGAGGGCCTAGCCCAGAAGCCCAGGAACACCAACGTGCAGCGTGAGCACTAGAAGAGCAGAGACAGAGAATGTGAGAGAGGGTCGGAGAGAAAGACGGGAACGTGGGGCAGAGAACGGTTTCACAGAAACTAAAGGATGTGCTAGAAACAGGAAAGCGTCGCTGGACTATTCTGCTGACAATCCATGTAGAATAAGAATTAAAAAGTGTATTTTGTGTTTAGAACTTAGTAGTGATTGGCAACCCTTTTGGGAAGCAGCTTCAGTAATGTGGTGGGAATGGAAGCCAGATTTCCAGGGATGGAAGCGTGAACGACAAGCAAGGAAGTGAGGCTGGGCAATAATGCCAATAACTTTGGCTAGGACTAGGAGAGAGAGGATAGCCAGAGTGGTAATAAAGGGTTGAGGATGGTCTTTTGTTTTCAATTAAAATATGGAAAACACTCATGTGTTTAAATGATGCTGATGAAAAGTCATCAGCTGTAGCAAGGGGAGGATACAGGGATCTGTCTCCTTCCTATCTTTAAAAACACCTATCTTATTTTCCATGGCCTTTCTAAACAACAAAACTGGGAGGCAAAATTTCCCAAAACACAGTTCTAACCACTGTGAACTGAATTTTCAGAGAAGCATGGAATGAACCATATCTTTCAGTCTCATTCATTCCGATAAGAAAGTGAAAAAAGAAATCAGAAATATTTAGAGGGTAAAGAGGTCAGAACAGGTCAACATTTGAAAAGAAACTATCCAGCAATGGAATCCTACAGAGGCTCTCAATCTTCCACCCCAAGCTTGGCATCTGCTTCTTATGAAGTGAGCTAACTCTAATGAGCGGGATGGAAGAGGCTGAATATCCTCTTTATCCCTTAAATGGGCCTTGGTGGGCTGGGAATGTGAGCATAAGAGCTGATTCAAGGAGAGTAACTGCTGTTGATCACCAAGTTTCTCCTTTCGTCATTTTACGTATTTCCCGATTTATCTGATGACTTGATAACCTACTCCTGTTTCTTGTTATCCCATTTTATTCTGGGAGCTGCATTTAATAGAATTCGAGAATTTTCCTAGTCAGGCCTTAATAGTTCTTTCAAATGTTATCTCTTCTTATGAATCCATCCCTGGCTCCCTAACATCTGCCATCCCCTCATTTGTGTTTCTTTTGTACAGCATTTGCAAAACCTCAGTCCAACTAATCAGTTCATGGTTCTTCTCTTCCCCTAGTCTGTGAACATTATCTTAGTCGTCTGTGCTAGCCTTTCGCCCAGCATATCTCCTGGCAGCTGTCCTAAGCTTAATGAATACTTTGAAATGAATGATTGAATCATGGGAGCACCTTTTCTGTTTCTGTAAAACAGGAATCACTTCTTTTAGGAATCATTTTCCTACATGTAATATAATTAAAGTCCCAAATGCAGCCCTAGTAACAGCTAGCATTTGTTGGGCCAGGAAACATGCTAATCACGTTGAGGACATCACACTTTGTATTCTCACAACAAGCCCGTAAGTTAGTGATAATCAGTTATATTTTATCCGTAAGAAAGCTAAGGCTAGAGAGAGTAAATAAATTGCCCAAGAGTTCCCAACCAATAAATGACAGATTTAAAAGACTTAAAAGACACAAAAGATGTCAACATGATGATTTTAATTTCCTGGACTCTGACTTATGTCTTACTGCTAGGACTTTTCAGCTTTTATCTGCTGATATTTTGGTGGTAGTTTGTCTCCAAAGGCGGCCACTCTCAATACTGTCCCTCCCCATGGAGAGTGGAATATATTGCCCCACCTCCTTGAACCTGGGCTGACTCATGCCTATTCTGATCAAGAGAATACAGAAGTGTTGCCGCTTCAATTGCAGACCTCACCTTTGAAAGGACTAGCAGTTTCTGCCTTCAACCTCTTGCCAGGTAAAAAATCCAGGCTGAAAAGAGAGCCTATATGGAGTAGAGAGGATCTGGCATGTGTGAGTGAAGATGTCATCTGGACAACCATCCCAACTGAGTCTTCTGATGACCCCAACCCTAGACTCTAAGGATCTGAAACTGCACAAAGGACTCCAAAGAGAGCACTCAGCTTAATTTTGTCATCCCACAGAATCCTAGGAGGAAATAACACCTTGTTATATTAAGCCATTCAATTTTGGAGTAATTTGTTACACAGTCATAGAAAATAGGAAACATATTTTTTTGAAATTCAAGTTGAAATTAAGATTACAAATCATAGTGCCTTGTGTTTATTTGTATATGATTACATTGGTTAGTATTCTGTAACTATCACTGTATCTCAATATTTGTCATGTTTTTAACCTAAAGATTAATCTCAGAATAAAGTTTTATAGTTCATTTTACAGTGAATTTTACCTGGCTGACCCAGCAAAAGTACATCTCAGAGTCTGCCCAGGAGCAGAAGGGGAAAATGCGCTTTCCTTGAACTTTTTTTTTTTTTTTTAAGTTGCAATGTCATCATTACTAATGTCATTGAAAAAAACTAATGTAATTTAGTATTATTTAGTGCTGATTTATGATTCATGACTATTGTCCAGAGGCAAAGAATACCCACTGAATTTACTCATAAGGCTATATTTTCATAACATTTTCAGTTATAATCATTTCTTCATTTGTCCTGGCTTATTAAGCATTATCCAGTAGATGATATGCTTGGTTTCAGAGATCTGTGACATCTTCCCAGATCTTCATTTCTTGGTAGTGAGCAGGCCTGAACTCTTTTTATATTTGTATGCTGCTAATCGCTTTTCAAATATAGAATCTCACTCACTAACGGTTATTTTCTTTTTCAAGAAAGAGCTCTATATAGCTTTCTTTAAAAATGAAGACATAGTAATTGTTTATTACTTTGAACCTTTGGAGATTGCCGATATTTGATCATTTGTTTACCTGCAAAAATGGGCATTTTGTAATACAACACTCCAGGTACTTTTTAATTCAAGTCTTAGAATAACATTGTGAGGCAAGGCACATGAAAGGGGGGCGTATCCACATATTTGCTGAATAGGACTGTGGGGTTGGAAGTTAAGTGATTTACACTTTGTCTACAGCTAGGAAGTAATAGAGTCTGGATTTGGACCCAGGACTGCTAACACTGACTCTACTAATTCATACTCTGTTCTCTACAATAATGAACTATTTGCTATTCTCTGCTCAGAAACATAAATTTATCTTTAGCTGTTACAGGTTTTGTAACCACATTTAATATTTCAACATTGAGGTGATAAATTAATCTGTTACCTCTGAAAATGGGTGGGACATAGAGAAATAGTCAAGATGGTGGCGTTGAAACAGCAAGGGCCGGTTCACCAGTTATGGAACATTATATCCTAGAGTGTTTTCCTATTCACACACACTTATAATCATGAGTTCTCTTTAGCCTGGTTTCAATAAGACAGAGTGCGCTCACATTTGCAAGAAAGTAACAATCATGGAAAAGCGTAGAAAAGCAGAAAAACACAATATGATTTGTCTTTTAGTTCTCATTTAAATTGAGAACAGGGAAATCCAACATGAATTTAGAGGGCAAGATTTGTAACATAGAGGCCGGTGTTTTAAATCCAGCCTTCATATAGTGGTCACCATTACAATGACCTCTCTACCTACAGCTGTGATCCTAATAGGCAAAGGACATTTCAAGCCTGTTGACCACAGAGCATCTCAACCATGTCAAAAGAAGTCAGAGAGAACCACCAGATCTGTGACCAGGATAAAGCATAGTTGTGTGATTGTCACTGAAAGATTCTCTAGAGAAACGCTGCTCTGAGATGCTACTGTGAGAGTAGCAGTGTGACTGGGCATTGTTATTTCATTTTAAATATTGTTAAAGATCTGTGCCAGTAGGGTAAATACAGTGGGGAGAAATACTTGCTATCAGAGAAATAATAATAATTATTGTTAAAATTAATAGTGCTCTCAATTTGGGAGATCTACCCTTGTGGCATATTATAGCTCCTACTTCAGGAACTATATAGTCCCAGATGATGCAGATTTCTCCTACTACTTACTAAATACTAAATACTACTTACTAAAAGTACTTTGTATTTTTCCCATTTGCCTGTGGCTGATTTATTCAGTTCATGTGACCATTCTGCTTTAAGTACTGTCTCTAATATTAACCCTTTGAACCAAACAGGGCTCTTCCTCCTAAAGCCATAGCCCCAAGTCCAATTTTTTTCAATAAATTTTATTTATTTATTTATTTGAGAGAGAGAGAAGAGAGAGAGAGAGAGAAGAGGGAGAGGCAGAAGGGAAGGGAGAGGGAGAGATCTAAAGCAGACTCCATGCTGAGTATTAGCCCCACGAGGGGCTCTCAGGACCCTGAGATCATGACTTGAGCTGAAATCAAGAGTCAGATGCTTAACTGACTGAACCACCCAGGTGCCCCCCACAAGTCCAATTTATACACATTTCTAAGAAAAACCTTCAAGCTTCCCTTTATTCGTCTTCCTAGAATAGATTCTTTTTCAGTTTGTCCAGGTAGTGAGCACTTTTGAAACTAGCAAGAATCAGAGAAAAATGGTCTATTTTTGATATACCTTGTTCAGAATTATTTAACAATGAAAACCCCTATAGCCACATTGTAACAAATAAGAACGTACCCATCTCCCTACCCATTTACTTACTCCCTATTTCCCCTCTCTGCTTTTTCTCCATAGCACTTGTCATCTCATACAGCTGAATTTCCTTTTTTTTTTTTTTTTTTTTTTTGCTAATTGTCGTTATCCCCCAGGGTTCTCTAGAATGAGGACAGATATCTTTATTTGCTGCTATATCGTCAATGTCCGACACATAGAAAGTGCACAGTAAATACTTGTTCGATCAGTAAGTGAACTAACATGGAGGTCTATTTTCTTGGCAAATTTTTGATGATAGTATATGTAGCTGTTCTTTGCCAAATCTTTCTCACTCCTCCAGAGTGTTTGATTGCAAATTTCCAGAGAGCAGAAGCTTATATTCCATTATTTTTAATGAGAAAATCATAATGGGTTCCAAGCCCCTCACAACACTGCGACAAAATATCATTGAAACATTCTTAAATACCTCAGTAATAGTCCACAAATGATTTCTGGGTAACATAAAGCATTGGAAATACAAAATACTTAATTATTTACTAAATAATAAAGTCACTGGTAAGTATATTTCTGAGCAGTGTACAATGTTAGTGTGAGTTTTCTTTTTATACTGCAAGGAGCTGGTACTCCAATGCAATGGAACAATGTAACAATATGTTAAATGTGGAGAAGATACTAACTACATTGCAGCCTGTTGGTAGTGCCCTCAGGCATCTGACTGAAGCAAACAGGAATCCATGTCAGCATGGGGTAAAAAAGTTTAACAGACTTAAACAATTTTAATGCACCATAATCTCATCAAGGGGAATAGCAGAGATAGAACTGCAATAGGATCAGAGGACTCTCATATGGAAAAGTACCCAATTTCGATATCTTTGCTGATATGTACACATAGTTTTGTATAAGGACTTTTGATTTTGACAGTGAATTTCTGGTAAAATTTTTTGCAAGTCATTATAGTGAATGAATAGTGAGATTTTGAATAGCAAGAGCTAATTGCAATTTTGTGAATGCACAAAAAAATCCTCAAAATTTTTTCTTAGAGAACTAAATGCGGTATTTATTCTCTGTAAAGTACCTAAACTTATTAATTAAATATTCACATGTATTAATAAATATTAAGTTTTAAAGAAGTGGAAGTATAGATACAATTATTGTCATTAAATTCATCATAAATTAATGATATGCATATTTTTGCTTGCAAACTTTCTCTTTCCTGCCTGTCATCTATTTTTTTTTTCTTCCCAATTCAGTATTCTTATTCTTTACCAATTTGGGGAAAATGAAGTAAGAGGGAGACCCCCCCAAACTGTCATATCAAAGTGTCATTCTAATCAACCGTGAGCAGCAAGCTGCGGTCCTGAAGCTGCAATGATGACCATTATTCCTTAGAGCTGCTCTCAATAAGGCTGTTAGGACATATGGATTTGTCTGGTGCCCGAAATACTCTTCCAAACGTGTTACCCGAGGGACTGAAAACTGGTGAGATTGCTAGTGCCCAGTTTTAAAACCTGGAGAAGGACTGGTATCCTGTTTTGTCTATCTCAAATCCTTCCGCATTATTTCAGAGACCATTCTGTCTATAACAGCTTTGCATATATCCTGTATTCCACTTATGGAAACATATACCTAATTTGAAATTAAGCAAATATTGATTCTGTATCACAGATCAAAAATGTGGCTGGCAAGCTGTTCTCAGTTGTATGGAATCTGTTCTTGCTACTGTAGAGCCACTTCTAACATCTAGCTCAGCTGATAATGACAAAAATAAGAGTAAAACATGGGAGTTTCCTATACTACATTATGGTAGACTTTTATTTTCATCTTAGCAAACATCTACAAGCAAAGTGTACAGAGGAATTTTTCTGGTTAAATAGTTAAGTAGTTTTTCCTCCTTTGAATGGAAAATCTTTGTGGCACTCTGCATATAATTTAGTAAAGGGTACCTCATTAGCCTAAAAAACTAACGTAAAGAAGCAGACCAGTTAGTCTCATCCTCTCTATTGCCAATGATTTTTTTAAAAATACTATTTCATTTCAATTAAAGTAGTAAATAAAAATAGAAAAAAATTAGAATTTGTGTTCACGTTATCTGAAATGATATCAGAAATGTCATAAACATAGCTGTAATTTTTAGATCTTGTTTTTTAAATTGCCTTGTGAAATTTTGGGCCTAAAACAATATATTTTGGATTTATAGGTTAAACAGTACTTACCCTAGTCCTGAAAAACAAAAGATGGATACAGTTTCGAAGAGCAGGAGCAAGCTGACCAATAAAATGCTAACATGCTAAGAAACTAAGGAAATTAGGGAAATACAAGATACCACTATGGAAAAACTAAATTAACTTTTCTTTATTGATAGTCAGCTAATTAATGCATGGGTAGTTTAACTATAGCTCATTAATTTATGTATTTCATATTTATTGAGAATTATTAAATTTTCACACACTTCACTGCAAAAATATATTTGCTTAATAACACAAGAAAAATTACACAGAAAATTTTTAAGGAAAACATAGCATATTGAGATCAGTCTATGTTATTATGCAGGGGAGTGATGGATTACAAATTGGGCAATTCTCAATGGTTCCAAAGAGAGTAGGGAGATGGAAGACTATGGAGCTCTCTTCTCATATAAACAATATATCTTCAGTCTTATGTAACAGAGTACAAAGCACTGAGAGTATAAAGCGCATAGAAAAAGTCTAAGAATTGACATATCAGTGTAAAAAAAATGATAATCCGGAATTAGAGTACTCTCTTTCTCTAGATTCACTCTCTCTCTCTCTCATAACGTGCATTTTGAGATTTTTCTTGTTGTTAACTTCTAAGCTAATTATATTATGGCCATAAAGTATGTGTGATATACGTTCTCTTCTAAAAAACTTACTGTTTTATAAAAGCAACATATTAGAAATAATAAAATAATCAAAGAACTATATGCTAGTGAAAACATACTTGTCAAAACTTAAGGGATACCCCAAGTTTTGAAAGAAAGTTGCCCTAAGCGTAACTTGAAAGACAGAGCTGTAAATATTTATGTTAGTGGGAAAAAAAGCTGCTAGTGAAAAATCTGTTTCCAACATGAGAACATAGCAAGAGAAAAACAGTAAGTCCAAAGATTAAAAGGAAGGAGATTAAAAAAAAAAAATAAGAAATTAATAGAATAGAAACGAGTTGTAAAAGAGATGTTTAACAAAGCCAACAAAGTTGATTTTTTGAAAAACAATATAACCTTATATCAGCCACTTTGATAAATATTCCTATTATTTCTAATAATTTGTAAAGTTTTTAGATTTTCTATATCATTAATGTTATGTATAGTTAGTTATACATCCTCCTTCCATAACCACACATTTGCAAATTCTTAATGTTCTGCCTGAAACTTCCACTACAATACAGAATGTAAGTGATTATAGAATTCACCATATCACTCCATATATAAGTAAAAAAATTTCATATAAAACAAATTAATATAAAAGATTATATAGAAAATCTAAAGAAACTACAAACTATTAGAAAAATAGGAATATTTATCAAAGTGGCTGAATACAAGATCTATATATTTGGTTGATTCATATTAAACTTGCCATTATTTGATCATTTGACGTATAGAAGTTGAAATTTAAAAAAATTTAATTTAAATTCAATTTAGTTAACATATAGTGTATTGTTAGTTTCAGAGGTAGAATTTAGTGATTCATCCGTTGCATATAACATCCAGTGCGTGTTACATCACGTGACCTCGTTAATGCCCATCATCTAATTACCCCATGCCCCAACTCATCTCCCCTCCAGGAACTCTCAGTTTGTTTCCTATAAAGAGTTTCTTACGGTTTGCTTCCCTCTCTCCTTTAATCTTATTTTATTTTTCCAAAAAAGTTGAAATTTTTATTGTTCAACCTAATACATTCCTAAATATCAAAATCCAATAGCAAGAAAATGTCTTCTCTTTGACAATATTTACAGTACTCAAGAAATGAATATCAATATCTAGAAATATAGCTGATAAATGTTGTATAAAACTTCCATTTAGAAGAATGTGAAATTTCTAATAAATAGTGAAGGATGACTAAATAAATGTGAATTTATATCATGATGACAAATTCACTGAAAGAGTGTGTTCTCCACCCTATGGATAAAATTTCATTGCATGAAGTAATGTTATTTCAGTGAAAGAATATGTCCACCACACTGTGTTATATTTAATGCACTTTGTAAAAGTACACTTGTCAAAGATATTTCTAAGAGTGCTAGTTGGATATGTGAATAAATAGAGTAGTATTTGATTGAAAGTATATGTTCACTGCACTGTGATGCTTTCAATACTCTGTTAAGTATGTTCGATTTATGTAAAACTGCAACAAGATATATAGATACAGTTTCTGAATTTGAAATTAAAAAATAGTATATTAATCGAAAACAAAAAAGAAAAATTAAGAAGAATTAATAGTGTAAATTTGCCAATTCTCCCCAACCGATCTATGCAGTGAATTGGCATTTAATGCAATGCCAACAAAAGGGTTATAAAAAAAAAAAAAAAGTAATGCAAACCCATTTATAGAGTTGTGCAAGACACTTTATAAGATAATTCTAAAATTCCTACAGAGGAGTAAACATTCAAGAATAGGCAGGACATTTCTGAAGAACTATAGGGAACAGGGCATTTTTCTACAAAGTATCAGGAGTTACGAAATTATAGTAAGTGAAGTAATGTGGTACTGATCCAGAGATTTTTTTTTTAAAGGGCCAATGGAACACAATTGGTCAAATGAAATATACCCATACATTTATGAAACTTTGGTGTATCACAGAAATAGTATTTTAGATTATAGGAGAAAAGCAGAATTAATTGATACATGGAATAGAAAAAAATCTTATTTATTTATTTTTAATTTTTGAAAAATTATTATATTTAAAAAGATGAAATAAAAAGATAGAACTGGATTTCTACATCAAACAGCATATGAAAATAAATTCTAGATGAACTAAATACTTAAATGTCAAAATCAAAGCTTAAAAATAAAGGTAAATATTTTCTTAAACAAAACACAAAAAGCCTGCCTCTAAAAGAAAGTACTAATAAATGTGACAATGTTGAAAGTCAGAACACTTGTTTATCAGGAGACAACTGTGTGTTAGTTTATAGATAATACAAACAGAGATACATTCAAAAACATTTCATGTAAGAGAAAACACATTTAGCTAACAAATATATAAAGAGTTGTTCCACATCTTTAGTGATCAGGGAAATGCAAAGCAAGACTATATTAAGCTAAACTTTTGCACTCATTTGATTGGTAAAAATTTTTAAAATCTGACAATATCAAGAGGTTTCATATACACCAGCTCTCTTAAATCTTTTTGCTGGAAGGTTTAAATTAGCAATGAATTTTGCACATAGTATGGTATTATCTCTTAAAATTGAATACTCTCATATTCTATGACACCCAATAATCTGTAGGCGTATGTTCTAGAGAAAACCTTGTAATAAACTATAGGAGACCTGTGCAAGGATGTTTATAATTGCACATTTTGCATAGTAAGAACCTGGAACTGATTCAGATACCCAGGAAAGGGAGAGGATATGGGTGAGCTTTTTACATAGTGTGGTGTGGTATCTTGACACAATGAGCAATTGTAAAGCAGACAAAATGAGTGCGTTACAGTGGCTTATAACCATATTACTGCACGATATCATATTGTATGGAACACCCCCCTCAAATAACAAATGACCTGATAATCTTTTTTATAAAATACATTTTAAAACAACTAAAATTTCAAAAACATTTTTCGGGGATACATGTGATTACAATAAAATGTAGAAAGATACAGAAGTAAATGATCAGCATAGGACTCAGGAGGCTTGTAATCCAAGAAGGGGGAGGCAGGTAGCTAAGAAAAGACCACATTGGTAGATGCAAGTTATTGTCCGTGTGCTCACTTTTTTTAGAAAAGTAGTTGATTAGTGCTTATTATATTAGTCAGAAATAAAAAATTAAAAAGAAAAAAATTCAGAATGGGTCCACTGATGTACCAAAAATGTGACCATACCACCATCAAGGATAATAATCCAATTATGTGTACCTGAGTTCAAAGAAGTTTTAAAAAATTAATGTAATTTTCTAGAAAAAACCAACTAACACGTTTCTAAAGCATATCCCTGTACTTTCAAGCAATTGAATAGCTACATGGAGTAACATTAGGCCAGGAAATTAAAGTGTTGCTTGATTTCGTAAGTGTAAAAACTGCTTACGATTAATTGATTACGAAAAATCGCATATGAATGACAACTATTTTCGGTTTTTGTAACACCTAATCTATGCACTGATTAATCCCTGGAACCAGAATTGCAGGTGTGTTGAATAGGCTTTGCCAAGTGGGATTTCTTGTCTTTATTAATCTTGTTTGTCTTATTAGGACAGTAGCACTGTCAGTGCAGGGTGAACAATGAACATAAAATAAAAATTACTTTTTAAGTCATCATTGTGAAACTGGGCAGATTGGACCACTTTTATTTTTATAAGTGAAAGTCTTTAACCACTTTTACCACTTTTGCTTAGAAATCCGTCCTTGCTTTGGATATGAAGATGCTTAATTGAATTGCCCTAATGAGAAGCCCTTTTGAAAAATTGATAAGACTGTTTGACTTCAGAACCTTGAAAACGTGTTTGTTCAAAATTATGAGATGATTCTGTTGAAGGGACATACCGTCAGTAATTAATCATCACCTAGGGACAGCTAAGGGGCACAGAAGTAAAAGAAAAGATATAGGTATATGTATATATGTATCTGTATATAAATATAATTTGTTCATTTGAAGTGAAGGAAATGGGTGGTTGAAATCGTTGCCCTCCTTATGCAGCAACACCCCAGTTTTGTTTCTTCTTGAGTAATCGGAATCAGTCACTATTGCTCCTGTGTCTGCCTGCTGGATCAGAGCCCCAAGTGACCAGGGGACAGTCCTGGTTTCCAATTTAATGCAATTATGACTGTTTTCCCTGGTGGAAGACTTCCTCACTCAAGAATTAGGTCTCTCTAATCCAGTGGTTTCATTGTGAAGAGAAACCCTCAAGGGATTGTCAAGCAGCTTGTGCCTAGCAATATAAGGAAGTTGTTAAACCCACCTTTAGGCTTGAGAGAATTTACTAGAACCTGAGAGCTGTAGTCACAACTGTGGGAGAGGAATGTCTGCTAGGCACCTTGACCTTAGGTAGCTGAATATGGCCATATCTAACCTGTGTCCTGGCAGGAAGGGAGCTGCCCACTTTCCGATCTCTTGCCAATGTCTCCCATTGGCTGAATGCAACTGGTAGTACCTGGCTGCAGTTCATAAAGTTAGCCCCCTGCAGCACAGAGTAGTGTGGAAGAGAGGCTACGGTGGCAAATGAACACTATTCAATAGAGGCTACCTCCGTGTTGAATAGTTTAATTTTCTGCTCATCTGTTAGGCAACAGTGTTCACATTTTTGGACTTGAGGCCAAAGACCCAGAAAGAACAAGAGGTTCCTCTTGATACCCATATAAGATTAACTTCAGAATCCTGTCCCAGAATCTTGGTGACATGAGTGAAAGTGGAATTACCTTCAGAGGAAACCTGTGATAGTTTATGTGTCCACTTGACAGGACCATGGGATGTCCAGCTCTCTGGGGAGGAATTATTTCTGGGTGTGTCTATAAGGGTGTTTCTGTGGATATTAGCATTTCAATTGGTAGATTTAGTGAAGCACATTGCCCTCACCATTGTGAGTGCGCTTCATCCAATCCATTGAGGGCCTGAATAAAGAGAGTTCTCAGTCTCTCTCTGCCTTACTGAATGAGCTGGAACTTCTGTCTCCTCCTGCCGTTAGTGCTTCTGGTCCTCAGGCCTTCACACTGAAATCTACACCACCGGCTCTCTGGCTCTCGAGACTTTGAACTTTGTCACTGGCCTTTCTGGGTCTCCAGCTTGCAGAAAGCAGATAGTGGGACTTCTCAGCCTCTTGAATCATGTGAACCAATATCTTATAATAAATAAATAAATACATACATACATACATACATAAATAGCACACATATAATGCATGTATATTATACATGTATAATATATAACACATGTGTATAATGCATGTATATCATATTAACATATAATGAATATGTTATATATAACACATGTATATTATACACGTATAATGCATGTATATGTGTTATATATGACACATATATTACATGTGTTTATCTATGTATAATATACGTGTTACGTGTACTTTTATACTACACATATGTACACACAATTGGTTTTGTTTCTCTGGAAAACCCTAATACCTTATCCCCACTCCCAGTAGGGATCCTTAAATCTCACAATAGAATAAATACACCAGTATACATAGGCCAACGTCAGTGTAAGAACTGCATATCAAGTAAAGAGGACTTTTCCTCTAGATTTACTTTTTTATTAAGTACAAAATGAAAGACTACCAACTTCAATTCTTTAACATTTCTTGAACACAGTATAGGACAGCAAGAGGTTGGTATGGCTGATATTTTCCAAGTCAACTATCCAGAGTGAGGGAGGCATTTAGACTTATGCACGCCCCCTGCCATCTTCTGAGCTTCAGCTTTGATGTCCTGTGCAAGCAGTCCAAAGGAAAGATAGACTTCTCCATAATGCCTAGCAAGATTTTGCAGATACAGTGGAGCCCAGATTCGTATTTAGAAAGGGAAAGTTTTTCTAAAAAGAACAGAATCTTCAATGATGTATTCCAATGATACATTTCATGTTATAACATGCTTAATATTCTTATATACTTTAGTTGATTCCTTAGATCCCACATAATCTCAGACTTCACCAGGTCAGAGTAAATTCTTCCCTCTTTATTTGCATAAATAAATGGCCCTTGCATGTGCTTTCTCAGAACAAAGACATTAAAGGCATCAAAAGTCAAATCATGTATGCATATGTTGGAAGACAGAACATTACATACACCTCTGGAACTGTAGTATTCCAGGTTATACTATTCTCATCCTAGTTTCAAAGAATGCCAATCAAGGTCAGCTGTCATGTGCCATCTATTTTTATCTCTTTCAGAAGCCTATGTAAGAAAGGATTGTGATCCAAACATAAGGATAGTGATCAAAATAGAAGTATCAATAACTGACTGTGCTCCTGTTTCACTTATACAATGCCTTGCACATATTATGCAGTTACTCTTTGCATAACCTAGTGGAATCTTCACAACAATTCCATGAAGTAGGTTCCATTGTGGGTGTTTTAAAAAAATTTATTTATTTATTTGAGAGAGAGAGAGCGCGCGCACGCACGTGCATGAAGTGGGGTAAAGGGCAGAGGCAGAGGGAGAAGCAGAGGGAGAAGCGGACTCCTTCCTGAGCAGGGAGCCTGACGCGGTGCTGCATCCCAGGACCCTGAGATTATGCCCTGAGCCAAAGGCAGACGCTTAACTGACTGAACCATCCGGGGGCTCCAGTAGGTTCCATTCTTATCAACATTTTAGATATGAAGATCCTGAAGCTCAGAGAGGCTAGATAAAGTTATAACAGGAGTAAGTGCTGAAGTTGGGCCCGTTTTCCTCATCGGGGTTACATGCTCTTACCGTTTCTCCTCTGCTGTCTTATAGGTGCTCAAGTTCAGCCCTGACTTTGAGACTAAGGCTGTTGGTTGGTAAGTGAATTTATGATAAGCCCATGTCTCCACTTTGGTTCAGCCTTGACAGCCTGTTCCAAGTATGATGAACTAAAATAGAGGTTGTATGTAAAGGAGCAAGAGTGGCTCTGTGTTTAAGAGATGTAAAATCAGGTTTAGTACTTAGGGGCAGCAGTTTAGATCTGGCTTCTGGGGTTTTTACAATAATAATATTAAAAGACGCAATGATAACAATTGTTGGTACTATTATTAAAGTAATAATTCACCATTTTAGCTGTGACAAGTAGCATGGTAGATGGTCTTACTGTTCTTCGTTGCTTGCTCCTTCCCTGGAAGAGGAATATGCGTCTCTGCTCATTACCATATGACCTACAGTGTCTCCCGTGGCAGGAACACACATGCGTTCCACTGATGCTATGTCTAGGTAGAAGATTTAAGAGACTTTGTGTGTTTCCACTAGCCCTCGTGGCCCCCTTTGCACATCTCAGCACATCTCAGAATGTGGTTTTTCTCTCAGCCTAAATCTCAGAAAGAAGAAGATGTATTGAGCACAATTTCAGGCAGAGCAGAACTACGGTTGACACGTAACATAAACCAGAAATGAACTTTTGTTGCTCTAACCTGCTGAGACTGTTAGAGCAGCCTACCTGGCAAAAGCTCACACAGGGCAGACGTTGCTAATTGTTCATGATCTTCTTTCCTATTGAGTCCAGACACAGACTCTCTGGAGCACTTTTCAGCATTGCACGCCAGATATCCTGTACCATTGGAGCACAGATGGTTCAAAACTTCTTGATGATTCGTGTATCATTGTCTGACATTATGCAGATATGATATAAAATATTTAAATTTAACAGATAATACTCTTGCTATCTAGCGCCTATACAGAAATGTACATAGAGTAAAAAGTGATAAAATTCAGATGATCTAATTTTGATGTCCTTCACGATTTTCTCAAGACAAAGGTTAATATAAAATAATGTTCAAATCAGTGGTCTTTCTGTAATGAATATCATCACCTTCAATAGTGCTCGGGCATATGATATGGTAGGTGCCTAATAAATGTTTGTTGGACAAATGGTCAATAATTATTAACTTAGAAAAATTATTACTATATTCAGAATACTAAAAAATTAAGTAGGACATGAAAGTATGATTTATAAAATACTAAAATACTGAAAAGAGAATGTTTGCTATATATCCTGTCTTTAGAGATGGTATTTCAAGTGACTATCTAAACTATTTAAATGAGTTTCTAGGTGGTGTTTATTAATATCACAAATGGCACTCATGAAACATGATGTAATAACTAATATCTATTTTCTATTAATAATTCACAAGGTAGATTTTCATTTATATAAGTTAGTAATATGCAATTATCTACTAATTATATTATTGCAGGTTTTGTTTTTATGACGCTTGTATTCGTGCAAATATTAACTGCTATTAAAATTTAGCAGCATATTCCTATGTGTTATTTTAAATGCAAACTTGGCGAGTTCCAGAAAGAAAATAATAAAAAGTACCATAATCAGAGTAGAAGATGAAAGGTGAAAAGACATTATAAAAGAAAATAAAATGAAATAATTTGCATCATAGAAAAATTTGAGGGAAAAATACAAAATTTCAGGGAAAAAATTATTTAATTTTAGTAAAATAAGCTAAAAAATATCAAGCATAACTGATAAGTTACACGAAAAAAGGCAGAAAATTGCAAGGAATCCATTAAATGAAATAGTTTTTTTTTTTCACATCCAAGTATGACTATGCAATTTGACTATAAAAATTATCCTCTTTTTGAAAGTTATTGATCTCAAGTAAGAAATTCTGCCTTTCCAAAAGGTAGGAAGTTTTGGAAATGAATATTATATGACTATTTCAAATGGAAAAAAAGAGAATCTGGTTACTTCATTCTATTTCAAAGGATTTTGCACTTTGTCTGTATTTCAAACTCTTTGGAGGTAGAAAAAGATGTATCCAAGAATGGCAGGTTTTTCATGTATTTCAGGTAATCATGAAGAAAGAATAGCACATTAAAAATTTTAAATATTCAGAATTACAATCTGATCTTAAACATCTATAATTACCAGTGCTGCAGAACAGAAACTATATATAAATGAGAAAAAATAATGCCATGTGGCAGTTGAATGCATGATCAGTTTTTAGTGATGCGATATCTAACAACATGGATTGGCCAAGCAACTTTATGAGCATGATGATGGGAACTTTTCCATTTGGCAGGAATTGTAGCAGAATTTGAATATTATGGCAAACATTTATGCAGAATATAGACACTGCTACCAAAAACTAGTACATATTGAGTGTAAAAAACAACTGAATAATTAAGACAATAATGGGTATCATTAAGAAAGTAATTTTGAATACATTTAGAATTGATATTACTTCATTGCTATATATATATATAAAACTCATTGCATATAAGTTTTAAAATTCAACTCATGTTGAATTGAGAAAAATTAGTGTTGATTTGAAATTTTCCAAAATGCATATTTTCCATATGGGAATATTTTTATGGGGGATTGCCCAGTAAATGACAAAATTAGAGAAGGCATACAGACATTTTCAGTAGACTCTTGTAAAATCTGAATCTAGCCAAAAATAATCTAAGGATAGGAGTAAAACTCCGTGCAGGAAAAACAACAGATTGCAACTGAAGATAAAGAAAACAAAACAAAACACCTGGGGCATTTTATATTGTTTGTTCTACAAATGTTTAAATTTCTTAGTAAAGAATGTAGCTAAAATATCGTTTAGCACCATTGATTTTGCTCTTATTGCTGTTGTTCAGGAACTATACAACTACTTTCCGTCTTTAAAAAATCATCGCAGTATATTGAAAGCACAGTTACCAGATATAAATTTTAAACTGACAACAGATAATTTTTTCCCTTTAAGTGATATTGTTTCTTAAAAGTACTCTCAAAGGTTAAGAAATTATTTCTAAACATGAGATTTGACTCATTACTTGGCATGCTTTTAAATTTTATACTGCCTTAATAGCTTCTGATATATTGGTTTAAAAAGGTTAACATT
Source organism: Ursus maritimus (assembly GCF_017311325.1). Taxonomy (NCBI): domain Eukaryota; kingdom Metazoa; phylum Chordata; class Mammalia; order Carnivora; family Ursidae; genus Ursus; species Ursus maritimus. The sequence goes on from NW_024425452.1 coordinate 28,186,568, forward strand.
CTGCTACCTCTTATTAGCTAAAGTTTGGATTTTTTTTTAACTTTATCAAATAGTTTTGTAACATTTACAAAATGCTATGTCACCATACAGTTGTTTGGTTTTAATTCTATGTTTAAATTGCTTAAAAATTTACTGTCTATCTCTTCAAAATAGTTCAAGTCCCGTGGAGGTTATTTTGCTTAAATCTTTTAATTCACTGGATTTTAGTTCTTACATGTTGAGAATATCCATTATAGGCTGAATAATGGCCCTCCTAAGAGATCTACATCTTAATTCCTAAAATCTATGAGTATGTGTCATGGTCTGTTTGGACTGCTATAAAAAAGTACCATAGGCTGGGTGGCTTATAAACACTGGAATTTTTTTTTTTCCCCACTCACATTTCTGGGGAGTAGGAAGTCTAAAGTCAAGGCACTGGCAGATTTACTGTCTGGTGAGAGCCTGCTTCCTGTTTAATAGATGGTTGTCTTCCGCCTCACATGGTGGAAAGAGAGAGGTAGCTCTCTGGGACCTCTTTTAAAAGGGCACTAATCCTATGTATGAGACTTCTGCCCTCATGACCTAATACCTCCCAAAGGCCTCATTTCCAAATACTATGACATCATCACATCAGGGATTAAGTTTCAACATATTTTGGGTGGACACAAACATTCAATCTATAGCAATATCTTACCTTACATGGTAAAAGAAATTTTGCATATGTGATTAAATCAAATATCTTGAAAACTGATTATGCTGGATTAAGTGGAACCAATATAATCAGAAGTGTCCTTAGAAGAGGGAGGCAGTAGAGTTACACTGAGGGAAAAGACAGTGTCATAAAAGAAGAGATTGGAGTGATGTGGCCACCAGCCAAGGAATGCCTGAAGCTTCTAGAAGCTGGGAGAGGCAAGGAATGGATTCTCTCCTGAAACTTCCAAAAGGAACATTCCTCCCGCTGACACCCCGATTTTAAACCCATAAAAGCAATTTTGGATTTCTGGCCTGCAGCAGTAAGAGAATACATTTGTATTGTTTAAAGCCACTGAGGTTGTGATAATATGTTACAGTATCATTTCCTACAATGTTATAATTGAGGAAGCTGTTGGTGTCTCTGACAGCTTATAATATCATTAGGTCATAATTAATGTTGTGACAATTTTGGAGGCATTTTTTAAAAAGTTCTCTTACAAGAAGATATTGATTTGGAGAAGACTGAAGTGAGCCTGATTTATTCTCCCATCTTTTCAGTCTGAATGTTCAAAATATTTCTTCTTTATTTTTGAAGTTTAGTAGCTCATCCAGAATGTTTATAATTTCAGTCATTTTCTCTGTTTTTCCTGAAGCATCATATGCTATTTTAATATATAGATGTAGTTATTCCTAGATATCAGCAAAGTATTTCTTCATATTGGAGTACAATTAATGCTTTGTTTGTTGGACTTTCTATCTTAGGGATAAATTATCCTTATGTTGTATTATCTTTGCTCTCATTATTTTCTTTAATTGCTTTACTTTTATGGTTCTCCTCTCCATTTACTGTGGTTGTCAGAAGCCTCTATTCTTTGTCATTAATTTGATTTTCAGGTCTTCCTTGCTAAAGCTAACTTAAGATGGTAATGTTATCGTGCTGGTATTTACTTGTGTCCTTATTTTTTACAATCACATTCTTTCGTTTCATTTCCTTTGCTTTCATCTAGTCTGGGTTCTTTATTTTTGGCGTGCAAACTTTCTTTTATTTTTTATCTGTTATTTTATTGCATAATTGCCCCGTTGTGTGTCTAATCAATGTACTTAAATCAACAGGGCCATTTGGAAATGAGGCCTTTGGGAGGTATTAGGTCATGAGGGCAGAAGTCTCATACATAGGATTAGTGCCCTTTTAAAAGAGGTCCCAGAGAGCTACCTCTCCCCTTCCACCATGTGAGGTGGAAGACAATTGTCTATTAAACAGGAAGCAGGCTCTCACCAGACAGTAAATCTGCCAGTGCCTTGACCTTAGACTTCCTACTCCCCAGAAATGTGAGTGGGAAAAATACAAATACATTTTTTCTCTTAGTTTCAAATGTATTCTGTCTCATGAGGATTTGGAAAGGGAAAGGGCGAGAAGAAGTCAGTGGAAGCTCTGTGCAGCCCATTGACAACACTGGTTCTCATCTGATGTTTGTTAAATTTACTGCAGTAGGGTTTATGCCACCTTCTTGAAGCAGTTTCTCATGAGAGAGATAACTGAGGATTTACATACTTGACTCTAGTGTTCAGTTTTACCGTTATATTTGTTTTTCCCTGGGAACAATTGCTCTTTCCCCCAGTTTTGCTTCGGATTTTAGGATATCAGTGAGAATTCATCAGATTGTTTGACTCATTTTGGGGTGTGGATTAAATTAAAAATTGCATTTGTCACTCTATTTTTCTTTGAATTTTTAGATATTAGTGAGTATGGGCATTCAGTTTTTCTTCAGATTTTGGGATTTAGTGAAAATATTTAGAATTGGTTGACTCTAAGGAGGAGGATTGAGCTAAGAGTTTTACTGCAACCTTTTTTCTATCTTTTGACTAGATGCATATCACATTATGTTGTAGCTGTTACTATGGTTTTTGACGGTAATTATTTTTCTTGCTTTTAAAAAATTTTGGTTGGCAGAGGAAGATTTTGTGATATAGCTTTGTTTCATTATCTAGAAATTCCTTTTTTTTTTTTTTTTAAACTAACATGCCTCTATTCTCTCCTTCCAACTGGACAAAATCCCTTGGATATCTTTTACATCTCTGTTCTTTGTCTTGTGCTATTTATAAAGTTTGTACTCTCAAATACGTACTCTAAAATATACAATACATACCTTCAGCAAGTCACATAACTTTCAATAAATGTACATTAAGTATTTATTGTACAAATTTTACTGTATTTGGTCTAGATATGTTGACAATAAAAATTAAAATGTTTTCATTGGTATGGCCAAAGGACCCAGGAATCAACAAATGGTGCCACATGCCACAGTAATACATCCCAATGAGGTTACTAAGGAAGCTAAACTTACGGGTATTAGTGGCTTAGGAGTTTATAATACCGTTAAGTGGCTTGTGTCCTAAACTCCAGTAGCAAGAACTCTTTTCTAATGACCTGACAGATATATATCAAGCTAAAGGTCTAACTATTCCTTCCCCCTCAGCAATACAACCAAACATTAAAGTATGCCCCTCCAAAGGATCCTCCATCCTTCTGCCTCCTACGCTAAGACACACCTAAGCCTCCGTTCAGCTCTTAGCACTTACAGCCAACTTTATGAAAAGAGGGAAGAGATACTGTCTGCAAGGTCTGCCACAACCTATTCCAAGACCAAAACACTGGGGCAGTTCTGCTTCATGCTAGGAAATGGAGGCAGGTGAGCAAGCTGCCTCTGTTCCCTCCTTCTCACCGCTCTGGCCAAATAGTACTATTCAGAAAGGACAAGTATGGTTTTTACCTGTTATTCCCTATGACTTGACCATTTAATGTCCCCTCCATGTTCTGGAATCCAACCAAGTAAGCCTATTGTGTAACTCCAGTGCCATTAGGTGGGTTTTTAGGCACAGATGAGTGGCAGTTATATTTTCCAAATTAAAAATCAGAATATATGATATAACATTTATGCCCCTTTTTGGTGTAAGTAGCAGTTTAGAGGAGATGAAGAGGCTGAAAAGTTAGAATATCTGTATCATGTCAATGGCTTATGGGATGAAGAAAAGAAAATACGAAATGTGTATGCTTTTAGAACAATCTGATAATTAGAGTAATTAAAGGTGGCTGTGGTGAATGGAAGATACATAGCCATTGTTTTATAGGAACTAAACTTAATTCAGAAGGTAACAAATATATAAAACATCTGGGGGATTGTTTCAAAATAGACTATGCAAAATGTCGAATAATTTAGAGTTCCCAAAGTCAAAATAAGGAGCGACACCCTGAGGATATCATTATTCAGGGATAACTTTGTGGGGGGAAAATAGCGTTGCACTGAGATGGAAGAATTTGGGAAGACAGGGATTTGTGACGTGGAGAAAATTCATTTTAGATGGAATGAAGACTTTGGATGTGAGGATGAGAAAGGGACATGAAGAAGATGAAAGTAAACTGGTTTATAGCAATCTGAGTTGCAAACACTGGAGTGTTGAGGGGTAAAATGGCTGACAGGTGGGGTGCGTGGACGGGAGAACCTGCGAGGAGCCCCAGCTTCATTCTCAGCTTTTCACAGGGACATACGTATTAGATGATTGCTACTGTGTGTCAGTTGCTGAAATATCCCCCAGGCTTTAACCATGCAAGACACACATCAAGCTATTGGATTAATAGGTCAAAGGAAGGTATCTATTGTGCATCCCATTCTTAAATATATATTTTGATCATTAATAATTGCTACTTACTTTGAAGACAGAAAGTGATAGTTTGCCACTTTTCTTGATAGAAGATAAAAGAAGTTAAATTATAATAGAACTGAGTTGAAAACATAAAGCATTAACTTTTTGACGAAGTGATAAACCGAAATGAAACATATGGGACGTGAAAACCTCGTAAGTTCAATGCACGCACGTTGATATTGAACAGATAGAAACATATGTGTTATGGCTGCAAAATCCCTTTCTTGGCTCATCCAAATCAGCATGGATTGAGAGATTCTGAGGTTCTGTTTGAAATATCTATAAGAGCCAGGTAGATAAACCAATGTGTGAATCAGGCCGAGTGCAAAATAAGAGGGACGGATGGGGACTGGGGAAAGCAGGATTGTGTAGTGCTGCCAGAAGGGATTTCAATTCAGTTTCAACTCAGTTTATAAAAACACTGCGTCTGTCAGAGAAAACTTGTGCAACTGCCAAAGGCAAACCGTGGGCAGCCAGTTTGCCACCTTTGCCTCAATTTGAAACTTGACCTTTAAAGATCATACACATTACCTGTGGTCTAATAAAAATATTGCAAAAAAACAATATTAGCTGATTAAAGTCCATGAGCCAATTGAAATCTTTTTTTTTTTTTTTAAACAAGGTGGGATATCAGTGATGTATGAAATCAATATAAAAGCGAACGATCCCACTCTTTTCGGCTGAGCGCTCAGGTGATCAGAGCTGCAGCTTCCTTAGCAGCTCGCACACTTCCGCTGCTCTGCTGGCCTCACTCTCTCCTAGTTCGCACTCCCCTCTCCCCAAACCAGATCGAAGCCAGAGAGTGGAGGCTCATCTGCTTGCTAGACCGCGCAGAGGTTAAGTAAGGACATTGAAATTGAAATGATTAAATCCACAGAGAAAGCCGGCCCAATGTATGTCATTTCCATACATCTCCTTATCACTGCTTTCAGATATCATTTAGTCTTGTTTCTTTTTTTCTTTCTTTCTTTTTTTTTTTTTTGGCTGATAGCTTCTTATCACTTGTTAATTGACTGTGAGTGCCTAGTGGGTTTAGTTTTTGTTTAAATTGTGCCTCTTAGAAAAGCCACATAAAACTTTTGACTTCCCCCAAACTTAACTACTAATAGCCTACTGTTGACCAGAAGCCTTATCAATAACATAGTTAACACATATTCTGTGTATTATATGTAGTATATACTGTATTCTTACAATAACGTAACCCATAGAAAAAATGCTATTAGGAAAGTCATAAAGAAGAGGAAATAATATCTGCAGTCCTGGACTGTATCCAAAAATATCTGCGTGTACATGGACACATGTAGTTCAAGGGCCAACTGTAATGATCTAAGAGAAGAGAGGAAGGTGAAAGGCCTGGTACCTCATAGCTGTGACATGAGAGATGGGGATCCGGCATACGGGCATGTGGGTAAGAGTTTTTTATTGCTGATTGCATTCCACTTCAGCCAGGCGTAAGGGCAAGAAAGCTTCAGTTGTCATTTAGAACCACTCACCAGATGAAAGACCTCGATGTGAGATGGGAATCCATCAAAATTCTAGAAGAGAACATAGGCAGCAACCTCTACGACATCGGCCAAAGCAACCTTTTTCATGATACATCCCCAAAGGCAAGAGAAACAAAAGATAAAATGAATTTATGGGACTTCATCAAGATTAAAAGTTTCTGCACAGCCAAGGAAACAGTCAGAAAAACTAAGAGGCAGCCCACGGAATGGGAGAAGATATTTGCAAATGACACTACAGATAAAGGACTGGTATCCAAGATCTACAAAGAACTTCTCAAACTCAATACACGAGAAACAAATAAACAAATCAAAAAATGGGCAGAAGAAATGAACAGACACTTTTCCAATGAAGACATACAAATGGCTAACAGACACATGAAAAAATGTTCAAAATCATTAGCCATCAAGGAAATTCAAATCAAAACCACACTGAGATACCACCTTACGCCAGTTAGAATGGCAAAAATAGACAAGGCAAGAAACAACAATTGTTGGAGAGGATGTGGAGAAAGGGGATCCCTCCTACATTGTTGGTGGGAATGCAAGTTGGTACAGCCACTCTGGAAGACAGTGTGGAGGTCCCTTAAAAAGTTAAAAATTGAGCTACCCTATGATCCAGCCATTGCACTACTGGGTGTTTACCCCAAAGATACAGACGTAGTGAAGAGAAGGGCCATATGCACCCCAATGTTCATAGCAGCAATGTCCACAATAGCTAAATCGTGGAAGGAGCCAAGATGCTCTTCAACAGATGACTGGATTAAGAAGTTGTGGTCCATATATACAATGGAATATTACTCAGCTATCAGAAAGAACGAGTTCTCAACATTTGCTACAACATGGACGGGACTGGAGGAGATAATGCTAAGTGAAATAAGTCAAGCAGAGAAAGACAACTATCATATGATTTCTCTCATCTATGGAACATAAGAACTAGAATGATCAGTAGGGGAAGAAAGGGATAAAGAAAGGGGGGGTAATCAGAAGGGGGAATGAAACATGAGAGACTATGGACTATGAGAAACAAACTGAGGGCTACAGAGGGGAGGGGGGTGGGGGAATGGGATAGGCCGGTGATGGGTAGTAAGGAGGGCACATATTGCATGGTGCACTGGGTGTTATACACAACTAATGAATCATCGAGCCTTACATGGAAAACCGGGGATGCACTGTATGGTGACTAACATAATATAATAAAAAATCATTATAAAAAAAAAAATAGAACCACTCACCAATTATGATCTTGGCTCAATATTGTTTTCCTTAAATTACAGCTGCTTCTTTTTTAAATCATGGTGCTCAAGTCCCAATGAACAACCAACAGTATTTTTGCAAAGTATTTCGTTTTAAACTTCTACTTTAAAGAATTAGAAAGGTGATCTACAAGATGCGATAATCCTCTGAATTGGCCTAAATTTCGTATGTAGAAGGGAAAAAACACAAGAGATGCATATATATATTTTTTTAGTTTTATTTTTCAACTATTACAGGAACAACTTGGAGCTACAGATGGAAAAAAAAAAAACCAATTCATTAATTAAGACAATCAGCTTGTCAGGGAAAATATAGTAGTTTGAAACTCAGACTCAAACCTTAGTTGAGTCCTGTTTCCAGTTTGTAAAGCTATCTCCTGTCATAAATTTAGGGAAAAAATTATTTTTCCTTTCTATAAAGCCAATTAACTAACACGGATGGCCAGCCCTGTTGCCAGGTGAACTTAGGATGAACGTACATGTAATAAATGGTGCTTTCAAAGCCTCTTACTTGAGCCAGTTATTGCTTCTCTTGAGGACATGTATGGCATGAGATTTATCTGCCTGGCTATATAAAAGGCTGAGATTTCTTTCTGTCTTTGCAGTCTCTCAGGAGATTGCCTATGATGTGCATTTTATTCTGGTTTAATGTTTGTGCAACAATAAAAGTGTGTTCTTTTTCTACTGCCTCTGTGGAGAAAATTTCTGAGTTGGGAGATTTTGCTTTTAATGATATTGCCCCAACAACTTCAATAATACAGAACTTATTTTCAGAACATGTTTTACTTCACCTGCATATCATATACTTACAGCAAAGATGGAAACTGGCAGCCTGATTAAAATAGATCACTGTGTTTACTTACCATCAGTTGTCCATTAAGAAGAAGCATTATGACTTTCGGTATCCTCAATTCTAAAAACGTCCTTTTATAGTATTTCTACTTTCGTTTTATAAAGTGAATATGACATAGTCTTCTTTGGTTACAGAAGCTTTCTGTATTGACAAAAAATTAGTCTGAAAATATGGCAATATATGATTAAAAACAGATCACCAAAATGTATTTAATTTCTGAATATTCAATTATAGGCACTTACTTTTATGGTCATAGGCTGTTTCTTAATGGAAATTATATCTATATCTATATCTATATATATAAATAGGTATATATATATTTCTTTTCTCATTTCATCATGTTTTCTTTTTGTTCTTTCACATTTGTTTCTGTTTCCCTTCCCTTGAGGGCTTCCAAGATAACAGGTTTACAAAGTAATGGTCACCCTCCCCCTTTGTCAATATTCCCCTTACTTATTATCTGAAATGGATTACATCAATGCCAAGCTGGTAAATAAGAAGTAAAGCTTAGTGACCTCTACAAAATTGAGAGTGTATTCTGATTAAAAGTGTGTGCTTCCCTCCTTTACAAAAACTAGAAAAAAATCTAGGTTTACTTAATGGCAAATATACATGGTAATATTGCTCAGGTAAAGAAAAATACGATTGAGTAAAATTTACAGTGTGAAAATTTATTTTGTGGTGCTATTTTAAGCACGTATTTTAGATGCAGCAATATTTTAAGTGTATGTCTGTATAGTTAAAAGGCATGATATAAATTGTTTTTCTAGAAAAAAATTTTAAATCGCCTTGCTTTCCTTTCACTTTTGGGTATGTTCATTTGAGAATTCCATTTGGGCCTATAATATTAGTATATTGAGTCAATCTTTCTCTCTCTATTTTCTTTTTTTTCCCCTTAAAAAAATGTATCCTGCAGCTAATTATTAGATTAGGGAGTGTTTCACCATTCAATGCACACATCATCCTTTTAATGCTGTCTAACCCAAACATTCATGGAGGCAGAGGAAGGGACCTGTCATAGACTAGGTACACACCTTACCTCTTCCCGATATTCACGAAAGCCTGTGAGGCAGAAATGTGGTGACCTCCTACCTGACCTCCCTGTTTTTACTGTTGCTCTCCTATAGTCTGTTCTCAGGACAGCAGCCACAGAGATGTAAAAAGGGAAGTCAGATCATGTCCATTGTCCACTCAAACTCCGCATTACTGCCCCTTCTCACTGGCATGAAAGCCAGTGTTCTTCCTGAAGGACTCCGTGCGATCTGCTCCACCCACTACCTCTCTGACTTCAGCTTCTGGATCTGTCCCCCTCTGTCACTCGTCTCTGGCCACACTGTCTTCCTCATTGTCCTCCAGCACTGTGCACCTGTTCTCTCTGCCCTGTCCAGAGCTACCCGAATGACCCGCTCCTTCACCTCATTCATGTCTTCCCTCAAATGTCACGTTTAACAGCTACTTTAATTAAAAATGACAGGTCTTTTCCCCCCAAAGTCTGGATCCTGATCCCTACACTCCTTTGCTGTTTTTATTTTTGTGTTCAACATTTTCCACCATGTACATACTATATATATATATATTGCTTATTTTTCTTGACCATGATTCATGTCCTCCCAATAGAGTATAAATCTATGAAGTCAAGTGTTTTCATCTGTATTGCTTGCTGCTGTGCCTTGAGTACCCAGGACAGTGCCTGAAATATAGTAGAAATGTAAAAATTATTTACATATTAAATGTACTAGTATGACTCTATATTTTTTTATTTAAAGAAATGCATTCAGGGATAATAAGCATTGACTCGAAGGCCCCATGCACAGTTACTGATTGATGGATGGAGACAAGACTGAAACCAGGTTAAGGTAAATGAACAAAGCCAAATATTCTTTTATATACAACAATAACTCCAAGACGGCCATACCCTTCCTCAGCTGAAGCTTTCTTGGGGTACTCCTGGCATAGTAACGTGCATACTTACTCAGCAACATTTATTGAGTCTATATTATGTTTCAAGCCCTATTCAAGATGCCAGCAACAAACTCAACAGGCTGGCATCCTGCTTGTTTGAAACTTGTCTTCTAGTAGAGGAAGACAAACAATAAATCACTAATGACAAATGCTATCAAACACAAGGGTATCATATTGAGTGTTTGTTGTAGAGTGCAAGAGGAGCTCTATGTAAAATCTGACATCCAGGGAAGAATTTTTTGAGCAAGGAAAACATAATCCAAGATCTGAGTGGGAAGAATAAAGTAGTCTGCAAAGATCCGGAGACTCTCTTCTAGACTGTGGTTGGAAAGAGCTTGGCATGTCGGAGTAATAGAAAAAGGTCAGAGTGGATGGAATTTAGTAAAAAGGGACAGCATTATGTAAGTTCCAGGAGACAAGCTAGTTCATACATAGTCTCATAAACCAGAATAAGGAAGCATTGATTTTTTTTTAGCATGAGAGTGAACTGATATATTGATATGATTTACTCAACACGGTTTACCCCAATTGTTGCCTGTCGTGATATACAGAGGAGAGGAGAAGGAGACCAGTGCAGTAGTCCAATATAAAAATTATGGGGTCCTGTGGTTGCAACAGTGAAGGTGGAGAAAAGTGGGTGGATTTGGGAGATGATTTGGAATTTGAGTCAACAGAAACTTAATGGGTGAAGGGAGTAAGGACCAAGGAAAATCTCAAAGTCAGTACTCGTGGATGGTGTTGCTAAGAGGCAGTAAGGCAGAGAAGATTTTTAGGGGGAAAGAATCAGGAGTTCTGTTTTGGGCATGTGAATATTGCAATGTATATGATAGTCAAGGGGACACGTTGGACTGGCAAGAGAATCCGTGAGTGGGAGCTGATTATACAAATTGAAGAGCCACCATATAAATAACACTCATAGGAAGAAGTCACTTAGATGTTGCCGTTAACAGATTGAGCCAATATTTGGTGACTGAGTAGTGTAGAGGTCATCTAAGTTTCCTGGGAAGGAACAGCTAGTGAGGGGGGAAGGAAAAACTACAGGGTGTGATGTTAGAAAAGACAGGGAGGGAGCCCTTAAGTCTGCTGGATGTTTTGGAGCGGTCCTTTGACATGAAGAGTGAGTAGTGATTACTAAATTTGGCAACATAGAGGAAATTGCTTGACCGTCAAGGTGGCACTGAAATGGTGGGACAGGAAGCCTGTGGATAGAGACTTAATGACGTGGTGAAATTGCTGGAAGAAAGAAATTATTGAAGTTGACATCAATTAATGTATTTTTCAAAACTTCATATCTTGTCTATGGATGTTAATTTCAGGGTGTTTTTTTTTTCATGACACTAATCAACATCTGTACTCATAATTATCATGGATATTCCAGTTGCAAATGACAGAAACTGGCTTTAAAAAAAATCAAAGAAAACCTCAGATGTAATTTTACTTATAAAATTAAACATTTAGTCAATTAGTTGCAAGATTCAGAGTTGTGAAGCCAATTATATTTCAAAACAAATCAATTTATTAACAAAATGGGAAGGAGCTTCTTTTTTTAATCAGTGTATATATTTGTAAATGTAGGGAAATATCAAAGAGTAATTTTCAAGGACACTTTGAATTTATAATAGCTGGAGGGAACACTTGTAATTTACTATTTCAATACTTGGCAGATGGCAAACCACAGTAAATAATTTTGCCTTTTATCAACATAATATATATTTTTAATCAAGACAGTAGTTTAAACCTCCCACTTGCTGTGGCCAGTTGGGTTCCTCTGCATTTCACTGATGGAGAGTGTCAACAAAATGCATAGACATGCTCTGTAAAGCAGGGGAACAGCCAGTACTTAGTGTTTAAACTTACCATTTTCTAATACTGAAAGCTACAAATATTCAGATTTCAAGCTCATCACAGCAGGTGTTAAATATGGAGGGGGAAGACAAAGCCATCATATATTAACTGAGCCCGTTGAGCCCTCATGACATACACAATATGGTGTGCTGTTTCAAATATATGTAATTTTCCTGCCTGTAGTAGTCCATCTGCTTGGGAAGGTTTCTTCAAGTACTTTAGTGAAAAACAAGAAAACTTCAACAATACACTTTCTAAAAGCATCATTTAGGCTCTGGTGGATTTTATGGTGGCATTCAACATAATACATCAGAAATAAAGACTTTACAAACAAAAAGCATTTTCTGCCTTTATCTTTTAAAGATCACAGCTTGAAGATGTTTGGAGCACAGCACAAAGTGTTTTAGAGAAAATCAGTTGTGTAGGTGGCAAAATACCGTCCATCAGGGGGTTGATAACTGCTGTATATTAGCCAAATAAAATTTCCATTCATGTCCTTATTGTAAGTGTGTTTTTCTTTTTCTCAAAACGGGTATGCTTATGAAGTACTTTTTAAATATTTTAAGAAAAAACACATTTTTAATACTGAAAAATATTGCTTTAAGAGTAAAATCGTATCATTCAACATATAGTACAAATGAAAGTGAATGGATATGGTCTAACGCGTCTTCAAGTACAAACTGCGGATATTAGGGATTTCTTCTAAAGATGGACATGCAAAAAAAGATTTCACATCTAAAATTCTCTCCTTTCCCCCATTTTATTTCCATAAATACCTCTTAAGAGATTTATGTTGTGGAGACCTACACTGTCTCTATGGGTTTAGTTCTATTTATTAAATTCAACCACTATTGCAGGGCAGTCTCGTCAGAGGAGTTGTCAGTGTTTTATCAGGATCCATTATTCTTAACAAATACCTCATATATCATGTAAAACATTATTGCAAAGAAATAGAAATACAAAATATTCCCAAGTCCTTCCCAACCGAGTATGATTCTCAAGGCTTCTGCTTACCATTTATTCCTCTTCATTTTTTCCCCTAAACCTCTGTTTGCCTGTCTGCATTTTCCTCCCCCGATCATTTTCAGCTGAAGTAGACCAAGGCAGAGAAATCATAAATTCTGTTTTTACCGGAAGTATCTCCTGCAGGTACACCGCAGGGTCCTTTGGAGATGTACTAGGCAAAAATTTGAAAACTTCTATGATGAGTTTGTAAACAAATTGTAAGTCATTTGTGGATTTGGTGAAATAGAAACTGTATTAAAATAGTGATTTATATCAACAAGGATAAGGCATTCTATGCTAAGCAGAATAAAGGTCTGATCATTTCTTAATGGAAAACCTGAAGCAATTTTCTGATAATTTGAGTGCCTAAGTGTTGAATCACATTACCTTAATCCTCACTTCATTTCTTTTAAACTGAATAACACTTTTTTCCTTGCTGAAGTGCACTCATTAATATATATGCCATTTAAAGACTCGGTCAAGGATTTATGAGTATGCAGCACCCAAGATATCTGGAATCTTTTTTATTAATTCAATAGTCTCTACCATATGCAGTTTCTTGGCTTTTAAAGTTTCCTTTCTACAAGACTAAATTAAGCCAATTTAGATTCTAGTGATATCCATAGGCTCCTTTTCCCCACATAGAGGTAAATGAAATGGTAGCTCAGCCTCTCCGTAAAGAAATGAGTGTTCCCAGTCATTCTTTTTGTTCTTCTTTAGGATGGTTTGGATTAGAGATTTATTATGATTATTTTGTTGTCTCTTGGTAACTTTCCAGGGAAACAGGGAACTTGGGATGCACGGACAGTTTCTCTTATTAGATTACTTCATCTCTCTCACTCAGGGAGCTACTGTTGACTCACAATGATGGCTCCTTCTTCCTCTACAAATGCTATATGGAAAAGGCTTGAAGAAAAGGGCTGACTCCATGCACAAGAAGGGATGAAATAATTTAAAAACAGAAAGCTTAGGTGTTTCTCTATTTTGTTTTGTTTTGTTTTCAGCATCCCCCAAATCAACCATTTGAGGGGAACAATAATAATCATGACAATAATAACAATGTGCATATGTGCCTTAAAGTCATCATCAACTTTCCTTTGACTTGAGTTTAGAGTCGTTTTTTTTAAGATTTTTTTTTACTTATGTATTTGGGAGAGAGAGAGAGGGAGAGGGAGAGAAAGTCTCAAGCGGACTCCTCACTGAGGGCAGGGCTTGTCGTGGGGCTTGATCTCATGACCCTAAGCCACAACCAAGACTCTGACGCTCAACTGACCGCACCACCCAGGCGCCCCTGTTTTAGAGTGGGTTTTAAAGCAAACACTGGTTAATATCAGGTGCAATCACCATGGAAATTGAATTTTCCCTTTGTTAAAAAGAAACATCAGTTTGCGTCACTCATGCTGCGGCAAAGTTCTGATTCAAGCCAGATAACTCCATGAAGTCAGCTGTGGTTTGACTTGTTTTCCTTAATTTAATGATTGCAAAGCCTTATTGTCATTCAGTTTACAAAATACTGTAGAGCCCACTGCAGCCTGGTGGAATGAGCAGGATAGGTTATGTGTTGTTATTCTCAGTGGTATAATTAAGACTTGAACCTAAGTCTTCTGATTCAAACTTTGGTGGTCCCCCTTCACCCGCATTATAACATGTGGCCTGGTGCATGCCTCAAAGGACAGATAAATGCGCCAGGTCTCTCTACCACACAAATCTGTTTTAGAGAGCTCGTCATGGTTCAGATGCCCCCAAGAGGGCAGAAAGCTGACTAGGAGGAAGGTGATAGTTAATGTTACCTTTCATCTAGTCCTATTTCCTGCCCTAGTCAATGTAACCTTCTAAAATTCAAAGTCCATGGTGGTGCTATGGCCTGTCCACTAAGGAAAGTCGGCCGTTCGACTCCATGTTTTCTCTATGCTTAAGGTCACTAGTGTGGGGGGTTTTGTGGAGAAGAAAGCTAACATTGTAAGCATTTGTGGTGAGCAATTTGTTTTCCTTATGAGACCGCTTTTTATATTTGGTGTTTTTAAATATATAAGGATGATTTGTCTTTTGCTCTTACTGAAAAACGAATAATGCTGACAACAAACTTAGTTGTGGATGTGGGATTTTCAGACAGTCCAAATGAGATACGTGAAGCAGATATTGCTCATTTCTCGAACATGTGATCTTTGAAGAAGCTGTTATTTAGCTATTGAAAATCCTGCAAGTATAAAACTGCTTCTTCTCAGGAATCACTTTTTCTCTTTCTCATTTTTTTTTAAAGATTTTATTTATTTATTTGAGAGAGAGAGAGACAGCAAGAGACAGCATGGGGGTGGAGAGGTAGTGAGGAGAGGGAGAAGCCTGCTTCTGATTCCGCTGGGATCATGACTTGAGCCAAAGGCAGACACTTAACCGACTGAGCCACCTAAGTGCCCCCTCTTTCTCTTTTTAACCAGTAAAATATTCCATTATCAATGCTGTCTGTTAGATTCAACGTGGAGGGGAGCAGGCATCGGGCAGGTCTGCAGCGATAAGGAATGTGCGAGCAGCTAACTCAGTCATTCTCTATGGGAAGTTTGTCCACAGGCCAGCTTGTCGGGCACTCGTACTTGCAGTAGAGGGGCCTCCATCTGGAGAGTGAGTTTGATCCCGTCTAGGGAGGCAGAATAACAATGTGGTTAAGAGCGCAGATTTATATTTCAACTTTAATTTTCAACTCTATAACTTACTGCCGAGGTGAACGTGTATAGGTTCCTTCTTGAAGTATCTCTGGACATGCACACACGCATTTTAAAATTATTGAATAGAGCATATATTTACACTATTCGAGAATCAAAATAATACAAAAATGTATAAAATTTAAAATATCATTTTTATCACTGTGCCTGATTACGCCTTCACATTTCACTTAAATCATAACCACTTATATAACGTTTTGGACTTCCTAACGCAAATGTAAGTACAAACATATATTATTATTTTCCTGTCTGTCTTATGCTCACGATAGAATGACAAACTTGCTAATCTAGATTTATCTAATTTTTTTTACTGTATCTTAGAAAATATGACAGATTATACCTTCCTTTGAATATGGGAGAATGTGTGTTTTAGATGGACACAATACTGTGGACTTTGAAAGCTACATGTGAAGGAAGATTTAGCTTTCTTTTGGTTCTTGTGGGGTGCTCATGCTTGGACTTGGCTGCCATGCTGTGAGGAAGCCAAGCAGTCTAGGTGGTGAGGAACCATGGCCCTTGGCTCACAGCCCCATCTTAGTCCCCAGCTGACAGCCAGTGCCTACTTGCCAGATGTTGTAAGTAAGTCGAGTTAAAAGTAGCTACTCCAGCCCCCAGTCAAATGACTTCAGCTGGTGTTGCATGGATTGGCAATGACCTGTCTTCGCTGAGCCCTGCCCAAATTGCAGATGCATGCAAAAAATAAATATTGTTTTAAGTCACTAAGTTTTGAGTTGGGTTATTGAACAGCATTAGATGATTGGAGTAGAGTTATGGTTTATTTTACCATTTTTCTGATGATGGAGACTTGGATTGTTTCTAATCATTTGCTATAACAAACTGAGCTACAATCCCCTACATTCTTCATATCATATGTGAGTATGTATATTTCTAGAATAAGTAGAATTTCTGGGCTAATAGGTAAATACCATTTTTAATAGTTTTATAGATCCTGCCAAATGCCTTCTATGACAGGATTTTATTAAATTTATCAACTAGGGATAAAAACAGAATTTCTTTTATAAAAGTATTGTAAGATTAAATGACATAGTCCATAATATAGCAGAAAACATGGAGCCTAGAATAGTAAATTCTCAATAAATGTTACAAGACAAAATAATCCATGATAAACTGCTTTTTATAATCATATTTTTAAAAAGTACCTGCTTAATTGATATGAAGACTTTGCTACTTTGATTTTCACTTTTTAAAATGATGCTATCACTGAAAATGTTTTGAGGGACATTTAGCATGCGCTTTTAATCTTTTACATTGCCGTTGTCACAGAAATAAGACATGGTACTATTTTTCCAAAAAAAAAAAGCTTTTTCCTTTTGGAAAATCAATTTTCTCTCTAATGAAGTGATCTTATTTTCCTCTTATGCTTAGTTAAGTACTATGTGATATTAAATATCACAAAAGTGCTAGTAAATCCTCCATAATCTAATGAGCATTAGAATAAGGAAATTAAGGGGGGCATGCTGTGAAGAAAATTTCTGAGCGTATAATCAAGTGTTTTGGGTAAATCCACAATTGATTGGTGTTATTATGCATGTTCTTTTCCAACTGAAAAGAGAAAATCTTCAGTAATGAAAAAGTAGAGGGCTAATTTAAGCCCAACAGAATCACCACTACAAAGTTTTTCAACTGTTCCGAACATTTTGTTTATTTGTTTTTATTTCACATATTGTAAAAAAATTAACTTGCAGGCCTGAGCAAGTAAACAAAATTTTATATTCAGTTTCATGTTGCACTTAGAATCTTATGTTGTTCTGATTTGTACCAAATTCGATATTGACATCCATAGAACTTTATATCTTTTCCTTTTAAATAATAGATAAACTTTGTATGGCACTTTGTGACTTTCTGACCACTCTCACATACTTTATATCCTTTGACACTCAGAATTACACTGTGAGGTAGGTTTGTTTTCCATATTTTATAAGTGGAAAACTAGTGGCTCAAAGAGATTTTGCGAGCCCTGGGTAATGTGACACTAGGTCAGCTTTCCCTGATACAGCACATTATACCAGGCAATTCTTTATAAGCAAATAGAAAGGTAGTCTAAAACGACGCTGAGTGTAATAAAGCAGACATTCCCCCAACCCTCTTCACCCAACCCAGCCCGTTTATATGTTCCATTTAGAGAGTGAAGCCATGGCAATGATGGTTTGAACTAGCTTCTCCAGAGCGACAATCCCAGCATTCCTCCAGGCATGCTTGCCCTTCACGGAACAGCTCTTCACCCAAGTCCTCTTCAGTTACGCTGTATTTTCCTTCATTTACTTCTTTTATTTTTGTGATTCTCAAGGAATGACCTCATTCTAGTCTCTTCATAATTTCAATCAGTCTCCTGAATTTTGATATGAAAGCTAGGCTATTTTTCAATCTTGTGTACATTAGTTTGCAAAAAAGGCTTCAGAGCTCTTTTTCAATTAAGACTGTAGCCCCTGAGCTTTTCCTATATAAAAGTGCAATTCCGGACCTGCTAGTGATCCGTCAAGACTGCATCTTCTCCTCTGTTTTTAGTTCTGGTTTGTTACACATGTGTTTCTTTTTTACTCTGTCTCTTTCCATTATATAGATAATGACTGCAGTGAATTAAAACAATGAAGCAACCTATAAAGAGAAAGATAAAAACACCTTGTCATCCCTATTTCCTTTTCTTTATCTGATTCCCAATCCATCTGTGATCCATTACCTACCCAGAGATAAGTGTGATAAGCAGTTTGACAAGCATTCTTCCACTCAATTTCTATGTATTTACATATGCATTCACATAGGTTTGTATAACTATTTTCTTGGGCAAATTGTGAAAGAATGTATTTCTCATTCTGCAACTTTCTATTTTCATTAAAATTTGTCGGCATTCTTTTCATAGGACTACATACAGATTTCTCATATTTTATAATGGTTGTCACAATTTATATCTCAGGTGGTATATATTTTTATAAATAGTTAAGGGTTTGAAAATCTATTTGTTCTGAAATCCAAACATAAGGAACAGTAAAAGTCATGTGATGGCAAGCAGGGTTGAGAAGCTGTTGTTTGACTCACCACAATGGATGTTGATTAGCTGAAAGTGGGTGAAAATCTAAGCTTCTGTATTCCACAATATGGATATGCCGTAGTTTATTTAACCACCACCTATTGTTAGTTGTTAGTAATGCTGCAATGAGTACCTTAAAATAAATCTTTGTGCTAATGCCCAAGTATTTCTGAAACTCTATTTCTATGGGTGATGTTTGGGCTTTGAAAGGTACATTTCTTTTAATTTCATAGTTAAAAAATTATAGAATTAAATCAGAACTGTGCAGCTATCTATACTATGGTTATAGAAAATGATAAAGATACCACTTGGGTTCCAACCCAGGTAATATATTTAACAACAGTATCTGAATATCATTCTATAAATCACAGAAGATTGCCTTGGTTTGATGAACAAAATGTAATGCTCTTTTCATGGTTATCTAGAAAACTTTTAGAGCTACTTTATTTAATATAAAATGAGATTCAGGGGCACCTGTGTGGTTCAGTTGGTTAAGCGTCCACCTGTTGATTTTGGTTCAGGTCATGATCTCAGGGCTGTGGGATCAAGCCTCATGCTCAGCGTGGAGCCTGTTTAAGATTCTCTCTCTGCCTCTTCCTCTGCCCCTCCTCTTTCCCCCATCACACATACTCTCTCTCTAAAATAAAATGAGATTCAAATGAAATGATTTAAATGAAACCACGTCTGAGAATTTTAGTAAATCATCTGCATGCATCCAAATACTTGCGTGTTTGACAATATTTGAGGAAAACTTTGGTTAACTAATATTTTAGTGTTCATCCATATTTTGGGCATTGTTTATCTGAGAAATTTTTGTGAAAAGGGGATTCTGAGCCTGCCAACAGGAACTAGTGGAAGGAGGGAAGGAAGACAAGTATGTGTATCCCAACACTAAATAATTCCTCAACATTTTTAAACAAATGAAAAGGAAAGTACTTGTATGAGTTTTTAATAGAGAACTTTCCTTTGAGAATATAGTATGAGTAGCCTAGGTAATACACTAGTTGAGTTACCATAAACCTTACAGTCCCCCTCACTCTAACTGGATAAAGTCACAAAGATGTTTAAATTACTTGTTCAGAAATCCAAGACATTATGGCTGAACATGAAGATAAATTCTAATTTTCTGATATTTACTATGCCTGCTCTTAGAACATTAGTTTAAAAAACAAGAAATAGGGGCCCCTGGCTGGTGAAGTCAGTTAAGCAGCTGACTCTTGGTTTCCATTCAGGTTATGATCTCAGGGTCATGGGATTGAGCCCTGCGTCAGGCTGTAAGCTCAGCGAGGAGTCTGCTAAATTTTCTCTCTCCCTCTCCCTCTGCCCCTCTCTGTGCGCGTGTGCTCTCTCTCTCTCAAATAAATAAATCAATCTTAAAAAAAAACAAGAAATAGTAACTATGTATCTACATGAATCAGTCTTATAAATTTGAACATTGTCAGAAAACAACATATTTTCTCAACTTCATTGGATCAGAAATTTTATTTTGTTAATTCAGTGAGAAGTAGTAAGATGTGAAATAATTCTTCATGATAACAAACTCACAACATAGTTATCTATAAATTATAAAATAAAAAAGTTATGGTGAGTTCCAGGCTGTTATGTGCTTCATACCACATGTGACATTTTTATGTGTCACCTTGGCTTGACTGAGGGATGCCAGATAACTAACTGGTAAAGCATTGTTTCACCTGGTCTGTCTGTGGGAGTGTCTCTGGTAGAGATTAGTATTTGAATCACTATACTGATGTAAATTTAGAGAAGATGACCCTCACCAATGGCGGTGGACATTGTTAAATCCATTGAGGGATCATAGAACAAAAGCAGGGCCGATTCTCTCTCTGCTTGAGCCGAGACATCCTTCCGCTCCTGTCCTTGGACAAGTATGCTCCTGGTTCTTGGCCTTTCAGATTCAAACCAAGACTTACATACACCTTTGGCCCCTCTGATTCTCAGGCCTCTGGACTCAAACTGAATTACAATCCCGGCTTCCCTGACTCTCCAGCTTACAGAGAGCAGGTTGTGGAACTTCCAATTCCTACAATAAATCTCTTCTCTGGAGACCCCAGACTAATACACTATATCACATTTAATTTCTACAACAATTCTACAGTTCTACAATTGACATGATTAACCTAATTTTTTAGATGAGAAATGGAGCCCCAACAAAATGAAACAATTTCCTCAAGCTCACAGAACACGTAAGGCAACAACTGGAATGTTAGTTTTTTAAGGGCGTGTACTCGGTCGTATTCACAGTTGCATCTCTAATGGGTTGCATATTGGGTCTTAATAAATATATGTTGATCGTTCTAATCTTTCTTATTTTAAGGCCAGGGCATTGACTATGATACTGCATCAATATATTTTTTTTTTTTTAAAAAGAGGGAATAAATCTTTCCAGCTATTAGACTAGCCACCCATTCACAATATCAAGATGCCAAATTAATAATTATGAATCAACTGATAAATGATGTTGAGGTGTATTTATCTAGGTCAATAGGAAGACTAAGGAATTATATGTGCTTTGTAGCATATCTCTCAGGCAGTAACAAAATAACCCTGAAAAAATACTATTTTTCCAACATTTTTTATTTACTACCAATTAGTATCTTTATTTCATGCCAATCAAAATAAGTATTTTATAATATTTCTTCATATACATTTTATTTTAGTTATTTTTTTTTAGAGATTTACCTCAAATTTTGCTTTATAAAGATTTTCAAATATACTTAAAAGAGAGAATAGCTATCACCTGGATTTAACAATGATCAAGATCTTGGCATACTTGTTTCTTTTATTTAAGCTTTTTTTTTTCCTGAAATATGTTTCTTTTTTTTTTTTTTTTAAAGATTTTGTTTATTTGTCGGGAAGAGAGAGAGCACAAGCAGGGGGAGTGGCAGACAGAGCAGGCAGAGAGAAGCAGGCTCCCCACTGAGCAAAGAGCCCAATGTGGGACTCAATCCCAGGACCCCGGCATCATGATTTGAGCTGAAGGCAGACGCTTAACCAACTGAGCCACCCAGGCATCCCATTAACTGAAATATGTTAAAGCAAATCTCAGGGCTCATACCATTTTATCAAATACTTTATTAGATTCAAGAGACATCTTGAAGATCAGTTGCTTAGAACAGATCAGAACCAATCAGATCAGTTGCTTTGTTTGATTCTAAGTCATATGTTTCTAACCCGTTTCATCCTCTTCTGTAGGTAAGTTCTATGGTAGTAAATATAGGATGGTCTTATGTTGTAACAAACAACTGCCCAATCTCAGTAGACCAGAAATTGCTTCTCTTTTCGTAGTCAGTAGGTTTGTGGTAATGGACAAATGGTGCAATTAAAAAGAGAATGTGTAAAAGACAAAAATATGTGTTACAGATGAGCACAGCAAAGTTTTCAATAGTTAAGTATCATAAATCCTTATATAGTATTTCAATATCAGGATGATATTTGAATATAGGAAGTACAACAGCTGTTGCAACAGGTAAAGAACGAAAGATGTTATAAGAACAGGATACTATCATGAAAGAAGTGGGCCAGAAGCAAGAGCATGGCTCTAATTTAAGTTCCAATGGAGAAAGAAGAAAGACTTTCAGTAAGAATGTGAAACATTCTATATGGTGCATACGGAATTAAACGTGTAAATACTTTTGGTATTTCTACAGGTTATTTGGACCTATTCCGGTAACTCATTGTTTCTAAAATCTCATTTAGACGCTCCTCTTCACATATGTAAACTCTGGACAAAACCAACAACCAGTCTGTTTACTATGTCTCAATATTATGATTTGTGTTCTGGAAACAGGCTCTTCCATAAGTGATTTCTACTGAAAGGTTGCCTGACTATGGGTCTGCTGATATCTCTAGCTACTGAGTAGAGCAGGTCATAAAAGTGGTACTCCAGGAGAAATATCAAGTCATTTTTTTTTTTTCCTTCAGCGATACTTACCAAAGGGGTTGGAGGGAGAAATGTAAACTCTTCCTGTTTTATCTCTCTTTGAACAAGTAAAAATAAATGACCCATTTGTTTAAGCATTTGCAGGTACTCTTTATCTGGAAAAAGTGATAATAGTATGTATCTACCTCATAGTATAGTTGTATTAAACGAGTTAATGTTATGTATAATAGTTAGAATAGTATCTGGTTCGTTGTAAGCACTCAATATTTATATTGAACAGCTATCATTATTATGAGAGATGGAAAATACTTTAGATATGTAAAGCAGATACCATAATTCATTCTTCATTTTATGACTATTCATTAATTATTACTTGCCAGGCATTGTGCTATATGATGGAGCTGTAGAGATGAATGATAAAATTACTACCCTATGTCAAATACAGGGGAAACAGTGTAGATTAAAAATTACTGAAATTGCATATAATAATTGTAAAAATCCAAGTATATGCAAGAATTTGTGAAAGCAATGATGGTGACCGGGACTGATACACAGAAAAAAGTGAGTGGTGGTTATATTCAGATCAATTGCTTAGAATGATTCTTAAAGTTTTTGTTGTTGTTGTTGTTGCTTTTTTTTTTTTTTCCTTTTTCCCAACAGTGAAAGCGAGTGGCTTAAATCTAACTTGTCCTGGATTATTACATGATTTTTCATTCATTTTTTATTTACTCATTTGATTCAAAATTGATCTTGCCAGTTTTACTCAGGGTTGACTATAAAGAATGAGGGAAATTATATCAGTGTATACTTATAAATTTACTAATTCCCCTGGGCATGATGATATGCCTGAAGGATAACAGTTTCTTAACCTCACACAATCTTAAGTGTATTTTATCTTGTTTTCTGGCTTCTCAGTAGCTTTCTGCTGAGAAAACGGGGAGCCTTTCTTTCACTTTGTTCTTATTTTAGTCAGAAACTGGTTAGACAGGACATTACATCTGGAGCCCAGATGGTTAAAATTTTGGGGTGACTTTCAGTTCCATTCTCTCTTCTTCATTCACCTTGACAGCTAACTCTGAATTCTTTGTTCTTTTTTATAACAGCTTTATTGAAGTTTAATTGATATACAGGAAACTGCACATATTTAATGTATACAATTTGATGAGTTTGGACATGTGCAATTGACAAAGGTGCAAAGACAATTCAGTGGGAAAATTCCACATGTATTCTCACACAAACACATATGCATACATACATATGATACAATTACCTTAAGAATTAAATTCACAAATGTATATAAAGTATTTAGCATACTCTGCTAGTACGTGCTGAATAAAAGGCTTTAATTATTGTACATATGCCTGAAAATAGACACAGTGAACCAGAAAGGGGATGAAGAATAAAAGGATAGGATATTAGGTTGAGAAAGTTACTATTTCTGTTCTTTTTTAAAAAATTTTTTTATTATATTATGTTAGTCCACATACAGTACATCATTAGTTTTTGATGGAGTGTTCCATGATTCATTGTTTGCGTTTAACACCCAGTGCTCCATGCTATTCTGCTGACAGTTTTCATTATAAGTAGATATTGACTTTTGTCAGATATTTTTCTGTACCAATTAATATGATCA
Source organism: Ursus maritimus (assembly GCF_017311325.1). Classification (NCBI taxonomy): domain Eukaryota; kingdom Metazoa; phylum Chordata; class Mammalia; order Carnivora; family Ursidae; genus Ursus; species Ursus maritimus. Next base: position 28,210,659 of record NW_024425452.1, read on the forward strand.
TATGTCTTTCTTTTTTAGACTATTAACATATTATGTTACATTAATATTCAGATACTGTACCCACCTTGTGTTCTTAGGATAAATTGCACTTGGTTGGAAAGTATTATTTATTTTATGTATTGGTAGATTTGATTTGTTACCATTTTATTGAGAATTTTTGAGTCTATAATCTTGAGGAATGTTAGGCTATAGTTTTCATGTCTTGTAATTTCTTAGTCTAGTTCTGGTATCAGGGTAGTGCTGGCCTCATAAAATGAGGGGGGTTTTTTGTTTGTTTTTTTTTTTTACAAGATACTGTATAAATCTGGTACTGTTTCTTCCTTAAGTGTTAGAATTCATCAAGGAAACCATCTGAACCTGGATCTTTTTCCTTTTTTTGAGAATTTTTAAGAAGGAAATCAATTTCGTTGACATAAGATAATCCAAGTTATTTATTTCTTCTTAAATGAGTTTTGGTAATTTGGACCATTTTATATATAAGTTGTTAAATTTATGACCACAGACATGTTTGTAGTATTCCCTTATCATCACTTTCATGTATGAGGGTCTGTAGTGATGTCTCTGCTATCAATTCTGTTATTGATAATTTGTGTATTTTTCTTTTTTCCTCATAAATTTGGTTAGAGAATGAACAGTTTTACGGATTTACAAAAAAAAACAAGTCCTTTGTTTCATCGATTTTCTATATTGTTTTTCTGTTTTCAATTTCATTTATTTACATTTTTATATTTATTTCCTTCTTGCTTTGTTGGTTTAATATGCAAATTTTTAAATCTTGTTTCTTCAGGTGGAAGCTTACACTATTGATTTGAAACACTTCTTTTATAATGTAAGCATTTATTGTAATACCTTTCCTTCTAAGCCCGGTATTAGCTATATCTCATACATTTTTATATGTTGTATTTTCATTTTCATTCAGTTCAACATATTGTCTTATTTCCCTTGAGAACTCTTCTTAAGCATACAGGATATATAGAAGTATTTGTTTAAATAAGCTACTTGAGAAGTTTCCAGTTTCTTTCTGTATTTGATTTCTAGTTTAATTCTGTCATGGTCAGGGAACATACCCGGATATTTATAGTTTTTTTATATAAGTTAAAGTATGTTTTATGATGCAGAAAATGGTCCATGTTTGTGAATGTTTCGTGCTCAATTAAATAAACATGTTTTAGAGGTTTAAATGTTAATTAGTTCAAACAGGTTGATAGTTTTGTTCAGATCTTGTCCTATACCCTTGCTGATTTTTTTTTTTTTTTTGGTCTACTTTTTTCTATTGATTACTGAGAGAGGAGTGTTGAAGTTCCCTAGTATAATTGCATTTGGCTATTTCCCCTTTATGTTCTCTCAATTTATGTTTCATATATTTTGAAACCATTTTTTATATGTCTGACCATTCATGATTGTTGTATCTTCCAGGTGAATTGATCTTTTTCTCCTTATGTAATGTCCTGTTTTGTTTTGTTTTTCTCCCTTAGAATTTTCTTTGTTTTGAGGTCACTTTGTCCCATGTCTAGATAGCTACTCTAGCTTTCTTTTGATCCAGGTTTTCTTTTTTTTTTTTTTTTAAAGATTTTATTTATTTATTCGACAGAGATAGAGACAGCCAGTGAGAGAGGGAACACAAGCAGGGGGAGTGGGAGAGGAAGAAGCAGGCTCACAGCAGAGGAGCCTGATGTGGGGCTCGATCCCAGAACTCCGGGATCACGCCCTGAGCCGAAGGCAGACACTTAACTGCTGTGCCACCCAGGCGCCCCTGATCCAGGTTTTCATATTATATCTTTTCCCATCTACATACTTTAACTTCCCCATATAATTACATTTGAAGTAAATTTATTGTAGACAGCTCATTATTGGATCATATATTTTTAATCCATTTTAAGAATCTCTATCTTTTACATGGCATTTTGGGCCATTTGCATATAATGTAATTATCAGTATTGTTGGATTTCAGTGTTCTGTTTTGCCATTTATTTATTTATTTAATTATTTGAAAGAGAGAGAGACAGCCAGCAAGAGAGGGAACACAAGTAGGGGAAGTAGGAGAGGGAGAAGCAGGCTCCCAGCAGAGCAGAGAGCCCGATGTGGGGCTCGATCCCAGGACTCTGGGATCACGCCCTGAGCTGAAGGCAGACACTTAACAACTGAGCCACCCAGGCACCCCTGTTTTGTCATTTATTTACTGTTTGTTCTTTTTTGTTTCTCTGTTGCTCTTTTTTGGCCTTCTTTTGTATTTTCCGAATAATTTTTAGTATTCCATTTTAATTTTTTATTGACTTTTTGGCTACATCTCTTTGCATTATATTTTTAGTGGCTGTTCTAGAGATTATACTATTCATATGTAACCTTTAATAGTGTACTTACAATTAATATTTTACTGCTTAGAGTAAAATATGAATTCTTACAATCATATAGATACTTTTGCTCTCCCATTTTGTGTTTTAGATGTTATAATGTATTATATCTATATGTTTTGTAAACCTCATCTTTACAATTTTTATATAACTTACTATATGCAATACTCAAGCATAGTTTAAAGAACCTAAGAAAAGAAAAAGCAAATTTATTACAGATACTCAGATTTTTGCCATTTCTGTTGGATTTTTTTTCTATCCTGGATTTCCTTGTTTCTCTCTGCATCATATACCGTCAGCCTGGAGAGAGCTCTTTTTAGAATTTATTTTACAGAGGTCTACTGGTGAAAAATTCTCTTAGTTTTACTTCCTCTGAGAATGTCTTCATCTGGTCATCCTTCCTGAAAGATATTTTCATTAGAAACAAAATTCTCAGTTGACATTTTTTTAAATTATAACATTTTGAAGATGTTTTACCATCTTCTGGCCTTTATGTTTTCTGGTGAAAAAAATCCATGATTATTTGAATTTTTGTTCCTCTTGTGTAATGTATCTTTTTTTTTGGCTATTTCAATTTTTTTTTTTTTTTTTTTTTTTTAGCATAGGGGAGCCCCAATGTGGAACTTGAACTCACAATCCTGAGACAAAGAGTCACATGCTTTACCAACTGAGCCAAAGAGTTGCCCCATCTTCATCTTTGCTTTATAGCAATTTCATTATGAAGTGTCTGGGTGGGTTTTCTTTCAGTGAATTCTGTTTGAGGTTCACTGATCTTTTTTTGTCTGTGAATTTATATCTTTCACTAGCTTTGCAAAACTACTGGCCATTACTTAACAAATAATTTTTTAAATTTTTTTATAATAATTTTTTATTATGTTATGTTAGTCACCATACAGTACATCCCTAGTTTTTGATGTAAAGTTCCATGATTCATTACTTGCATATAACAGCCAGTGCACCATGCAATACGTGCCCTCCTTAATACCCATCACCAGCCTATCCCAATCCCCCGCCCCACTCCCCTCTGAAGCCCTCAGTTTGTTTCCCAGAGTCCATAGTCTGTCATGGTTCATTCCCCCTTCTGTTTATCCCACCTTCCTTCTTCCCTTTCTTCTCCTACCGATCTTCCTACTTCTTATGTTCCATAAATGAGTGAAACCATATGATAATTGTCTTTCTCTGCTTGACTTATTTTGCTTAGCATTATCTCCTCCAGTCCCATCCATGTTGCTGCAAATGTTGTGAAATTGTTCTTTTTGATGGCTGAGTAATATTCCATTGTATTATGAACCACAGCTTCTTAATCCAGTCATCTGTTGAAGGGCATCTCGGCTCCTTCCAAAATTTAGCTATTGTGGACAATGCTGCTATGAACATTGGGGTGCATATGGCCCTTCTCTTCACTACATCTGTATCTTTGGGGGTAAATACTCAGTAGTGCAATCGCTGGATCATGGGGTAGCTCAATTTTTAACTTTTTAAGGGACCTCCACACTGTTTTCCACAGTGGCTGTACCAACTTGCGTTCCTACCATAATGTAAGAGGGATCCCCTTTCTCCACATCCTCTCCAACATTTGTTGTTTCCTGCCTTGTCAATTTTTGCCATTCTAACTGGCATAAGGTGGTATCACAATGTGGTTTTGATTTGAATTTCCCTGATGGCTAATTATTTTGAACATTTTTTCATGTGTCTGTTAGCCATTTGTATGTCTTCATTGGAAAAATGTCTGTTCATATCTTCTGCCCATTTTTTGATTTGATTATTTGTTTCCCATAACAAATAATTTTTCTGCACAACTTTTTCCTCCGTTTCCTTTAGGATCTCAATGACATAAATATAAGACCTTTTGATATTATCTCAAAGGCTTCTGAGATTGGGTGCCTATTTTTTAGAAAAAGGCTATTTTCTCCTTCTTCTTAAGACTGAATAATTTCTATTGGTCTATTTTTAAGTCCAATGACTTTTTCTTCTAATATCTCCATTCCGCTATCTAGCTCATCCAGTAATTTTTTTTAATTTTATTTTTCTATATTTTATCATATTTTGTATTTTAGATCTGATCTTTCCATTTGGATCTTTAAAAATACTATTTATCTGATGAGAATTTCTATCTTTCCATTCATTTAAAGTGTTTAACTTTATCTCATGGAACACAGATGTAATAGTTGATTTAAATTTTTTTGTGGAATTTAAGAAACAAAACAGATGAAGATAGGGAAAGAGAAGGAAAAATAAAATAAGAGGAAAATAGAGAGCGAAACAAACCATAAGAGACTCTTAAATATAGGGAACAAACTGAGGGTTGCTGGAGGGGAGGCGGTTGGGGAGATGGGGTAATTGGTGATGGGCATTAAGGAGGGCACTTGAAGTAATGAGCACTGGGTGTTGTATGCAACTGATGAAACACCAAATTCTACCTCTGAAACTAATAATACAGTATATATTAATTAAATTGAATTTAAATAAAAAAATTTTAAAACACAAAAGAAAAAAAGTAAATTTTTGTCCTAAAATTCTGACTTTTGAGTCTTTTTGAGGTTGGCATCAGCTGACTGCTTTTCCCCTTTAGAATTAGTCAGATTTGCTGGTCCTCATTGTTGTTAAATAATTTTGAATTATATCTTAGATGTTTTGAATATTATGTTTTAAGACTCTGACTCCTGTTAAAATTCTCCAGAAAATGTTGTATTATGTTTTAGCAGACAATCATGTTGTGTTCAGATCACAAGCCCAGTCTCTTCTGTGAGCAGTAGTTCCAATGCCAGTTTAGTTTTCAAAGCCCTTTCTATGCTGCTGCTGCTTTTTTTTTTTTTTTAATGTGAGTATAGTTGACACACAATGTTATATTAGTTTCAGGTATAAACATACTGATTCACAACTCTATACATTATGTTATGCTGACCACAAGTATAGCTACCATCTGTAGAATTATATACAATTCTATTACAATATCATAGACTATATCCCCTATGCTATATCTTTTATTCCTGTGACTTATTCATTCCATAACTGGAAGCCTGTATCTTCCACCCCCTTCACCCATTTTACCCATCCCTCAATCCCCTCCCTCCATGCTTCTTTCTGTATGTTCTGTACATCATAGCGTGGAAATGAGCTCATAACTTGTGTCAGTTTGGAGAAGATTAAGAATTCCCCTTCTACAGATTCTTCCTCTTGGAAATTTCTCTTATACCCTCTGGGCCCCAGGGACTTCTTTTCCCAGGCCTCTGTTTAGGAACATGGTATTTCTCTTTGAGATTCAGCCACCCATGCTGCCCCACAGTTCTGCCTGAATGAGGTCCCCTTGAGGCAAAGCAATGATTGAAAATAGAAAAATTCAGAGATTCCTTCAACACTTTCAGGCCATAGGAACCTACTTTTTTCTGGTATTCTGGTTAGAAATATGCGTTTTCTATCAGGGTTTTAGATGCCTGTGGTATTACCATGTGGGACCATTGGATAACTCCATGAATGGAATTGCCTTTGGGACAGTGCAAAAAGAAAAAAAGAGAGAGAGAGAGAGAGAAAAAAAAAAGACTTCCCATATACTCTGACTCACAGGGACTTCTTTCCCACTCCTCTGGCCAGAAAGCCAAGATTTCTCTCTGGGTTTTGGCACCCCATATCCTACTGCACAGTTCTTCATTGGGGCTCTCTTTGGGTTAAAGCCAAGATAAAAGAAAAAAAATTCAAAAACTTAGCCCTGTTATAGATTGTTCTTCAAGCATTGATGCCCCTCCTCAATCTGCTTGTTATTTTTAACTGTTTGGAATTCTCAGATATTTGGTCTTAATATTTTGTCCAGAGATTTGTAATCAGTGGAGTAGATAGGCTGTAATGGATTCATTACATCTTGACCAGCCTTGGAATTCAAGTAACCTTGCTTCATGATGGCAAAATGAGGATTCAGACACTAATCTAGATAATTCCAAAGCTCTTTTCTCAATTATCGTATTCAACATTTTACATATAAAGGATAATCTTTACTATTATTTTATACATTTCATGCAAAATCAGGTTTGTGTCCTACTATTTTTGTTGTGTTATGTGGAGATAGTTGAAGGAGAACAAGAACAAGAGCAAAAGAAAGGTCAATAATAAGGAAAAAGAAAGAGAGAAGGGGAGATAACATAGATCAAAAGATAGATAGATATGGGTTAGCTTACATATTAAAAATATGCACTTGTCATATGTCTGGATCAGGGTTTAGACAGGAAACAGATAATATACAAGCGAGTAACTGAGAAGAGTTTAATGAAGGTATTATGTCCAAAGGTATTATGTCCAAATACTCATCTGTATTCCTGGCCTGCATTTTCCTTCCTCTGTTCCAGGAACATAACAAAGGATATTGAAACCCAAAGGGAATTGCATTCTGACCTCCGCCCATTGATTTCCGGATCCATGCATTCTGTCTTTGGAAGAATAGTGTCACGTATTGGTTGCTGGCTTAAGGCATTTTCCATAGTCTGTTGGATCATACCTCAACTTCTCAGTGTTGTCTCCTAGATGACAAATACTAGAGACTTCAATAGGCCATTCTATCTTTTTATCAATTCAGCTGCTTCTGGTGTTGGTACACATATAAGACCAGTGAATACTCTAATCATAAGCCCATTGCATGCCTTCTTCTTCTTTTCTTTTTTTTTAAGATTTTATTTATTTATTTATTTATTTATTTATTTATTTATTTGACAGAGAGAGAGAGAGAACAAGCAGAGGGAGCAGCAGGCAGAGGGAGAGGGAGAAGCAGGCTCGGGCTGAGCAAGGAACCCAATGCGGGGCTTGATCCCAGGACCGTGGGATCATGACCTGGGCCGAAGGCAGCCGCTTAACCAACTGAGCCACCCAGGCATCTCTGCATGCCTTCTTTACTGTAAAATAAATTCCTTGCTTAGAAGCTATTTTGTTTAGTATCTCAAGGATCTGTGTAAATCCGAAAACACTGGTCATGTTAAAAATTTTGTAGGTAGAGAAGGTGGGTATAAATATGAAATATGTATCCCTTCCCATGAAGACAAATTAAGGTTCTCTGTATTGTAGAAGATGATCAATGTAATCAATATGCCTCAAAGTATCTGGTTGACTTTGACCTGGAATGATGCCATAACATAAAGTTAGCAATTTTCCTTGCATTTGGAAGTTTGACACTTGTAATATTTAAACCAGACTTGTTGAATCCATGAAGAACTTCTGTCCTTCTCTCTACCTACTGATTATCCTTTGAACTATATGTAAGTGTTGATACTGAGTAGTATTTCTGATTTGTGTGAATCTGATTTGGCAATCAACTCTTTGTGCTATCGCATTCATCTTCAAATATTCTTCGATGTAAGTTCTTCATCAACAGGTTAAGAACTGCCTCTGAATAAGTATAGATTCGTACGTCAGGTCATCTCTTCCCAGCTGTCAAATAAACAACCAAATACCTATGTGGAATTCTTCCAATGAGGAGAATACCCTTTTATTGTCATATTTCATAGCCACCCTAACTGAGGAGGTAATGCAGCAACTATTCACTTCCAGCTGATTCCACGTTTCATGAAGACTCATCTGTATTCCCGGCCTGCATTTTCCTTCCTCTGTTCCAGGAAACTCCCCATGTGGCCATAAGTACTCATTACGTTTAGTTTTGCATTCTGGAGCAGCTGGGGCCAGGTGCCATAAAATGGGATGCTGCTTTGCACATTAAATTTGATGGATCAGTAACAGTGGTCCGGATGGGGAGTTTAGGTAGCACAGGTATTTGCTGTGCCATGATCAAACACTGAATTGCCACCAGAAACTGCTTTTCAAGCAGGGAATAATTGTGAGTAGAATATGGTATGGCCTCATTCTAAAACTCTAGAGATTTACGCATTAAGGCCCCTATTGAGGTTTGCAAGGGCTTCCTTAGAATCTTTCAGTCTGCCCAGGCATTGCCTATGCCATTGGTTCTGTTGGGTTATAAAGTCCAGGAGTTAGGGCAGCTTGGCCTGTGACTCTGGACCTACTGGAAAAAGCCTTCTTTTTCTTGATGTCTCTCCTCAAAGATGGAAGCCTTATGGGTTACCTAGTAAAAAGATTAGAAGAATCTCTGACCATTGAATTCCTAAAATTTTTACAGTTTGGCAGACCCCTATAGTGACTCTACTTCAGCAGGGACTCTAGATAATTATAGGATTCTCTCCTAATTTATGCCTCTGTAATGAGCCACTGTAATGTTCTATGGGATAAGAAGAGTTTTTGTTTCTGGTAGACTCTATAATGACAGAGAGCAGAGGAGATGATATTGCCTTGAGATATGAAATGGAGGATATACTATCACTGACATAAGAAGACAAGGTGCTTTTGATTATCTTTATCATGTGAGATATAAAATAAGAATTTCCTAGGTTAAAAGCTGCTTCTTAGCAGCCAGGGGCTAAACTGATTTGCTTTTTTTGTTTTTGTTTCAAAATTGCAGCTGAAATTGGTATCAACCCTGATTAAGATCATAATAATTTCATAGTTATTGTTTATAAACTGGACCCATCTCAATTTTTCAGTGGTCAAAATATACATTAACAGGGATATAAGATCTATCACCACCTCTACATCCATGAGTCTTTTGTAATGGCACTAATCTTTACAATACCACCAGGAATGCAGTGTTGTTTTAGTCTACTTTTGACAGTGATGTGGGTAAAAGATAGTTCTAAGAACATCTTTCTGGGCCTTCCCATAAAAAAGGAGTAATTGCTCTATTGACTCAGTAACCAATGAAGAGTCTGTCAGTTACCAATTATATCTATTCTTACTATGAATTCTGGGTTGGAGAAATAACTGTGGAGAGATGAGATCAACTGAGGCCAAGCCTCCATCACCTAAGTGCCATAAGCCCCAACTCTGACCAATTGTCCATGAAGGCTTTTTGCTGTCTGTGGATATTGGTAGCAGTTCAGAGCCAATATCTAATATCCCTTACAAAGTCTGGGTATTTCACTTCCTTTAATCATAGACACTTTAACAAATAGCTGATTGTTCCTCTGGAGATAGCTTCTAAGAAGATTCAAAGAATCTATACAGCAGAGTCCTTCATCAAATTAGACGTATTCTCCCTTTCATACGAAGGGATTCAGATTTCTAAAATGAGGAAGAGCCCATGAGTTCCCACTACTGTATCTGAACTTATATTTTCATTTATTTTTTCCACTAATTTTTCCACTAATTTTCAATGAGAAGTATCTTTATGGGCTTGATAGTCTGACCATTCATTTATCCTTAAGGACACCATGTTCAAGCAGCCATTGCCACAGAACCCTGCAGTTCAAATTGCTCTGTGGCCTCAATCAACCCCTTCTACTCGGATGGTGACAGTTGCTTATCCAGCATTTATCTGCTCTGGAATCCTATTATTCTCATTTATATCAGGGAAATAATTTTCAGTGTGCGTTCCTCCCCCATCTCTAGTCTGCAGAGTTTTCAAGGACTCTGGTGGCCTCTCAGTAATACATTTCTTCATGTCTCGATGTTGTCAGTGTCCTATGGGCCCTTCTACAAAATGCATTTAAGAAATGATTTATTAGGTTGTACGTAATGGCTCTATTCTATCTCCTTAAGCCCTAGAACTCCTTCCTTCTCAGTATGACAAGGGAGTTCTGGCATCTCAGTCCACTGTAGACACTGTTGAGTCCAGGTTTCAATTAACCAACCCAGTAGACTGTTGACACTACTAATGTGTTGGCTTGAGCCAACACATTAAATCCTGAATCCTAGGTAAGGATGTACTCACTTAAGTGTACTCACTTAAATGAAATTATCCCAGCATAGTATTTTAAACCCTGATTTAACATGTTGGAAATTTGCTGCCATACATGTTCTCAGAACTCCTACACTTACAAATTGACAAGATCCCACCAATTTTGGTTTATAAGTAGTGTCTTCAAAGAGCACATCTAGTCTATCTTCTGGCTTATTCTGGGTTCTAATTATATTATTTCTGGGCATGGAGGTGAGGAGGTGGTAAGGAAGGCTCCTGAGGAGAATTTGTATGACTTTATAAGACAAATTCTTCAGTTGAAATTGGTGTATGATTTTCTTTCAGATGGGGGAGGAGAGACTGCTTCCACTAACGAGGATGCTTCTTTAGCAGAAGGGCATTGAAAATTGATGCTGCAATTCTGCACCTCTTTTTATTAATACCTGAACTTGATTTTCATTCATAAATGATTTGCTATTACAGACATAACTATATTCCTTTAAAGCTTATATAGGTTTTTTAATTTTGTATTCATGGCTTTCAGCAAAACTTTACTTTGTGTACTTTCTCAAGGGCAATCAGGGCAGCCATCTTACCCAACAATCTTGTAACCACCACTATCACAGTAGTGGTCATATATTTCAGCCCCTCAATCTTCCAGTGCCTTACCTTCTCTTTGTTTTCCATTCCTACCATTACTAGTGACAAATTGAGTAATTATGATGCCAGTGCATGCCGTGAATCACCAGTGTCTCATTTCCCCAGTAAATGTAATCATCGATGACATATGAATTCCATTTGACATTTGTTTCCTCAGACTGCTTCTGGCAAAAACATATTGTATTAATCAGGATCCTATCAGAAAGGAAATAGCACACTCAAAAAGGGAAAGAGATTACCTAAAAGTGTGGGAAGGTTAAGGAAATGAACAAGGGGCTACAAAGCAACCAGGATCTAGCAACAGCTGGAAGCCTTTAGCAACCTTGAGTTTGAAGAGCTGGAGGAAAAATGAGAACCTATGTCCTAGAAGAATATCAGCCAGATAAGAGCTTTGGTCTTAGGTAGAGGAATATAGTTATTGCCATACCAAATCTTGTTAATAGAGAGATGAGGGAGTGAATTCTCTGACTAATTTTCTCTGGTATCTTGCTGGAGCATCCCATTCAAGGACTCTACCAGAATCCAGAGCACAAGAGGGCACATATGAACTAGAATATCTTTGACGGATGTCAAGGCAGAGAGCACCTCACTGGGTGGAATGAAAGTAGATGTTGAAGGACGACCAGGATGCCATTGAATGTAAAGCACACTGTTGATTCAGAGATATTCAAATGGTAAAAATGCCTTAAATATGCTTTTTAAATTTAATAGAATGTGATAATACAGAAAGAGATAAGAATACAAAAACTATTTAGAAGGATAAAAGATATAGAGCAAGCCCTTGAGGTAGTTACTTACTTCAGTGGAACATTAAATTTGGGGTTATGCTTTCTGATGTTAGAAGGAGAAAAACTGTTAAAAATAAAAAATTTAATTCTTTGATAAAGTGAAATAAATTAATCTGGATTTTTTAAAGATCAATTTCATGAGGAATGCATTCTGTAAATCTTTGTTTTAAGGTATGATTCTAGTCTTCAAAATAAAGGGAATCCTTCAAAACTAGAGTTTGGGCATGAAAGGTTTTTCAGCAGAAAAATAGGGCTTTAGGCAAGACTAAGGAGATAACTCTTGAATGTGACTTTTTTTTCCTTTTTTTTTTTGTTTGTATTTTTATACAGTATTAGAGGAGCTTGTTGTTTGGCTTCCTTTTTGTCTAGCTCAAGGCAAAATTGAAAACTACCTGTACTTTATTACTTTAGCCTCAGATTTTCTTAATTTTACCGTTTTCCTTCCATACGGCAGTTGTCCCAAATTGAAAAAAATGAAAAAACAAAACAAAAAAAAACACGGCTTATTTTTGTATGATATTTTTAATAAAGTCCTCAAGAAAATTAGTAACAAAGAGCTATATAAATGGATATTAAATAATTGTCATATACTTATTGAACTCAAATTAGTAAAATGCTTATAAGAACTTATTTTAATGAAAATTAAACAGCGGGGAGTGAGGGAATCTAAATAGAAGCTTGGTGAATTGCAGAATCTGTGTCTGCTAAGAGACTAGTTAAGACATTGACTTATAAAATTCATAAATTATCAAAAGTGAGAGAAAATATAATTTAGAGATGTCATACTCATCCTGTACCATCAAGTACTGGACAGGGAAATGCCTCCCTACTGGGAACAAATTATATTTTCTTTAGACGGAAACAAAGGTGGTCCCTCAGGAGGAGTGTTGAAATCAAATAAGAATTTCAATCTATAATGCCTTTTATCTAAAAAAGTAAACTATATTCATTCGTGTTCAGAACATAGATATAGTTTGTCTATTGAATTGTAATTACTTTTTTGTTACAAAGAAATTAAGACATAGAGAAATTGACATGTAAAAACTGCTACTGAGGTCATTTAAACAGAGTGAATTACTAAGAGACATGCCAGTCTTGATGCCTGATATAAGTGTCCTTTTCAAATAGAATCTGCCCATTCCAGAGTCCCTGTTCATGATGGCAGCTTTAGAAAACCATATTTGTATTATGCAATCTCCTCCCCTCTCAATTTAGCCACATATAATTGGATCACTTGTAGGTATATGAACTTGGGATACTTAAACTTTGGTAACTTCATCAAGCAGGGATATAATGCTTTTTGGGGAAATGAATAAAAATCAAGAAATCAGAAGTAAAAGCATAACTGAAGAAACTCATATAGAGTATCTGTGGTACTTCATTCATAATGTTTGCGGGAAGAACTGTAAAATAGAATTAGATTCTCCAGAGAATTAGGGATAAAATGCATTTTTCAGTTCCTTTTTATATTTTCAGTATTAAACATTACTCAGTACATTAAAACACATAGAGTAACAAGGGTCTGAGATTTTACCCAATCACAAGTCAACAAATTAGTGTGCCACAGTTTCAGGGATGCTGGTTGAAGACACGAGATTCCTGGATAAGAGACAAAGGACAGTTTATCACTCATAGCAATAGCAGCAGCCGGAGTATCCACATTTTTGTGCCATTTTTCCAAGCCACAATTCTCACACGGTGACATGAAGGAAGCAGAATGATACCTGTGTGTGCAGTGAATTGCATGAAAGGAGAGGAACCTTGAGTTTAGGGAACTCAAATCTCTTATGATGGGTGGTATACACGCCTGTCTTTTTCTCAAGAGAGAAATCTTTCAAGACTGTAAGCAAACCTTTTCTTGTTCTAAGGGAGACAGTATTGGTGTCTTCCAAGGCTGTTCTCAGTACAACCAGCTTAAAAAAGATAATCCAGAGCAAAGGCAATTAGTTGAGCAGAAACATGGAGAACTGTCTCCTGAGAGAGTGTATCAGATATATAAAATTATTCCTTCATGCACAAGGTACAAAAATGAATAGGACACATGAAAATTCTTTGTAATACATATAAATATTTCATATACATAGAAATATAAGGTTTCTTTATATTATCAGACTATATTTTTATGCTTCAATTTATTTCTAGGTGCATGAGTTTATTAATGCCACTACTGTAACATATAAGGGTTTTTTGTTTTTTAGGTTTTTTTAAGAGAGAGAGTGTGCAAGGGGTGAGAAGGGGAGAGAGAGAGGGAGAGAGAGGAGAGAGAATCTTAAGTAGGCTCCACACCCAGCACAGAACCTAATGCAGGGCTCATTCTCATGAGCCTGAGATCATGAACTGAGCTAAGATCAAGAGTTGGGTGCTTAGTGGACTGAGCCACTCTGGTGCCCTATAACATATAAGGTTTTTAATGCTAGATGATAAAACTGCATTGTTTAACTTTTCTTCTTGCTTCATTCCTTCATTTCTGTGCTAAATTCAATACCTACATTTTCATGACTCCTACTAAATTTTACATAATAATTTTAACACATGAGTTGGTTTGATTCTGTACCATACTTTGTGTATTCCTACTAATGTCTACTAATGTAGGTTTTTTTCCAATTTGTTTATTGTGGTAAATTAAACATAACATAAAACTTACTGTCTTACCCATTTTTAAATGTACCGTTCAGTACTATTAAGTACATTCATATTGTTGTGCAACCATCATCACCAGCCATCTCTAGATCTCTTTTCATCTTGCAAAACTGAAACTCTGCACCTATTGAATAATACTTCTGAGTGTTATAATCAAGTAAATGGATTATAAGAACATAATCTGCATTGGACACTGTTCTACTCAAGGATTCTAATGAAATAATCTGGCTTGAGTATATGGTTAATAGTGTGATTATTGCTCTCTGTGAGCTATCCTAAAGTTAAATTCTAGTATCCAGAAGTCTAAGACTCACATTTATCAAATGTCATGGAATGTTTGCCTTCCTATGACAAGCAGAGTTATCCTTTGATAGTTCAGTGTGTTATAATCTATAGTTTTATGTATGTTTATTCACGGTGTACTTGTATCTACAGTTTCAATTCTCCTTGCTGCTCAGCTTATGCCAATATATCTTACATATTCAACAACATGTATAGAAACCTATGGACCTGATTTTTCATTGATGGGGCAGGAGTCAACATTTTGGCATTTCTAACTAAATCCAATCCTGAAACCATGAATTCCTTCAGGGGAAACTCTGTTAATTGATGCAAGATTTGTCCCTATTATATTGCCATATTTTCTTCATTTCCTAAATTTGTCTCCTGAGCATCTTCAAAAGGGCACTATCAGCCCTAACAATTCCAAATGGGCTTGGCTAAAGCCTCATGTCTCAGACATACATTTCATTTGTATTTACGTTGGTCATCAATCTGTTAACCTATAACAGGGTCTCAGTATCCCTTACCATATAAACATTTCTGTCAAAAGAATTTATTCTGTAGTAGGATATTATAAAACTTCTCCAAATTCATTAAGCTCTTAGACTTTCTTTATCTTCCATGTGAGCTCGGATGATCCCCATGGTCATTATTCTCTACAAACACAATGAGGGTGACCAAAACATTCTCATCTCTGTATTCTTTCTTAACCCTCTTCTGAGGTTAGAAGTATACCATCTCATGTCTTATTTTATTTGCTTTCATTGCATTACTAACCATTTAAATTCTTTTCATCTCATTTAATCATATAAAGCTTGTATTTAGTAGCATTATTTTTTTTAATTGACATATGCCATCGTGACATCTGCCTCTCCATATAAGTCAGAAACATTTCTTAGGTCTCCCAAACTCTCTATGTTTAAAAGTAATTCAAAAGTTCCTTCTGCTGAAGGTTCCGTGAGGAAACTAGTTTGCCTAAGATCATTTTATCTACCTCTCCTTTTCAAATAAATATAGTTTGCAGATATTTTTAACAAAACTTCTTTTGGCCTATGACTCAAAATGACAGAACAGTTAGAAATTAAGGTGATCCTAAATTTGTTACCTAAACAATTGGATAAATTAGATCTCTTAAATCTTTTCTACATTAAGGTTGAGTCATTCGAATTGTAATTTGAATATTTGTTGGAGTATTTGCTGCTTTTATATTAAGTATTGGAGAAATATATGGTAGGATATCAAGCATTCTTTTTATCCTGTTGTAACACTACCATTATAAAATATTGTCTGTTACGGAACGTTTCAAACAAGTACAAACAGCTAGAAGATGAGTGTAGTAAACCCTCTAAGTACCCATCATACATCTTCACAACAATTATCACTCATGGGCAGACTTGTTTCAGTTTTGCCTCTACCCACTCTGCCCCACTGGATTATTTCGAAGCAAATTCTAGGCATAACATCTTTCATCTTTAAATATTTCACTAAAAAATAAAGACCCTTCTAAAATCATAATCATTGTATCACTCTACGGTTTAGAAATACATGATAATTCCTTAGATTAACTAAAAATCCAGTCAGTATTCAAAATGTCACAATTCGTTACCTTGTTCTCCCCCAATTCATTTTGCACCATTTTGGTATTGCTTGGCATAGCTCCGTGAATTTCCTGTAAGCTGAGAGTTAAATATAGAGGTCTGGTTTGATTCAGGTTTGATTTTTTAATTTTATTTGGTTAGAATTATTTTGAGTGTTATTGTGTATTTTCATCAGGAGATAACTAATGTCTGGTTGTCCTTCATTTTATGGTATTAGCAAACATCGGTAATCATTGCTTAGATTAATTTTTTCATTATAAATTCACAAAATGGGAATATTCTAATTTTATTATTCCTTCTTCCTTTTTTTAAAGCTGGAATATGGCTGTAAAGAATCAGCTATTTGAATTGGTTACTCCAAAGTTTTGTTCACAAAGAAAAGGGTAAATGCTTGATTATTTTTCTTAGTGTACCAGTTTTAAAGTTTTAATTACTTTCCCAGCATCCTTCTAAGGAGACCACTACATGTACTTTTAAAATATACTTTTGAAATCTATTTTATTATATGTATATGATATATATTATATACATATATCATATATATAATAAATATATATATACATATATATACATTATATACATATATAATGTATATATATTAACTAATATCACTCCACTACAGTTATTATTCTTTCTGAGATGCAAATTACCCCACCTTTGCCCAGTAGAAGGCTTTTCAAGTTAACTCCTGAGTACCGTGACATGGCAATATGTTTTAATAGTTTTATTGCTTTCTACTATAAGATGCCCCAGACACATGTTGTATATTTCCTTTGCCAGCCATGTAATCGCCTATTTCTTTATGGAGCTCTGGTTTATTTTCATTGGGAAAAAACATTAGATACAACAATCTCAGCACAAGGGGTGCTCATTAGAGCCAGGGTGATTTTCTTTTTCCCTTACGCCTTTTCAGTGGACAGAGTTAGGGAAAATGTACCTTTTGGAAAATAGATTTTATTTTTTAGTGCAGTTTCAGAATAACAGCAACATTGAACAGAAAGTACAAAGAGTTCCCATCTGCCCCTACACATGCACAGCCTCCCCCAATATCAACATCTTCTAACAGACTGGTATATTTGTCACCACCTCTGAAACTGTATTGACACATCATTATTACCCAAAGTCCATAGTTTATAATAGGGCCACTTTTGATCTTGTACATTCAATGGTTTTGACAAATGTATAAAGACATGTAACCATCATTATAGTACCATACAGAATAGTCTCAGTGTCCTAAAAATCCTCTATATTCTGCCTATTCATCCCTTTTTCCCCATCTAATACTTGGCAACCACTGATCTTTTTATGGTTTTCATAGTTTTGCCTTTTTTATAACGTCATATTGTTGTAGTCATATGGTACATAGCCTTTTCAGACTGACTTCTGTTCCTACATATCTTTTCATGGCTTGATAGTTCCTTTCTTTTTAGTGCTGAGTAATATTCCATTGTCCAGATATACCAGAATTTATTTATCCATTCACCTACTGAAGGACATCTTTGTTGTTTTCAAGTTCTGACAATTGTGAACAAAGCTGCTATAAACATCTATATGTACGTTTTTGTGTGGATATGTTTTTAACTCATTTCGGTAAATACCCAAAGAGCATGATCGCTAGCTTCTATGATAAGAATATGTATAGTTTTGTAAAAAAAAGGGGCCAATGTGTCTTCTAAAGTGACTGCACTATTTTCCATTCCCACCAGCCAATGAATGAGAACTCCTATTGATCCACATCCTTGCTAGCATTTGATGTTGCCAATGTTTTGGATTTTCACCATTATTTGCTTTTATTTAATTTAAAAAAATGCATTTTAAGTTCATACTGATATTTCCTATTGTAACTTGGGTTACAAGTTTTCACTTAAGTCCATTGATTTTATATTTGTATCTCTTTCTCTTGATCCATAAACCTTCTTCTTCTTCTTCTTTTTTTTTTTTAGAGAGAGTGGGTGCACTCGAGCATGTGAGCAGTGTGGGGGGAGGGGCAGAGGTAGAGGGAGAGAGAGATATTTAAGCAGGCTCCGTGCCCAGCAGAGAGCCCAATGTGGGGCTTGATATCATGACCTAAGCCGAAATCAATTGTTGGATACTTAACTGGCTGAACCACCCAGGTGCCCCAAACTGTAAACCTTATTTCTAATGATATATACATAGATGTTTATGCAGCCGTATATATATAACAGTTGAAGGATTCCATTTTGAGTAATAGTTTTCCAATTCTACACAAATTATTAAATTAATGCTTATTCTCCTGAACATTCCCACCAACCACAAACAAAAACAAAAACAAAAAATCACTAATTAGAGACTTTGGCATCAAGGATCTTGTGAGTATAATACCTCTTTGATAGAACATTAAACCTTAATTACTATCCTTGGTTATATTCCAAAAGCCAAATGACTTTGGGCCATTGAGAAGAAAAAGGCAATGCCAGGTGAACTCTTAAGACTCATATAATTCATAACAGCAATGTTATCCTTGCTTAATGTGTAAAATTTCTATTTTGCCAAGTTCCCTGTTTGTTAAAATTACTCCTATTCTTTTGTTAAGTGTTAAGTAGTTAAGTTTTATTTTTTTCACTGCAAAACCCATAAAGAGAATAAGTAATTTTACATGTAATAAAATACTTAGAGTGGGATCTAATCCCTTTGCATATGGCAATGAGTTAGGAGAGGCTGCCCCCCCCTTTTTAAGTAGGCTCCATGCCCAGTGTGGAGCCCAATATGTGGCTAGAACCCATGACCCTGAGATCCAGACCTGAGCTGAGACCAAGAGTTGGACACTCAACTGACTGAGGCACCCAGGCGCCCCAAGGAGAGGCTGCCCTTGATCTTGTTTAGAGAATTTTCAAGGAGCCATTAATAGATACAACCAGAATATTAAATTCTGAATATTGGACAGAATGCTTCTGTGTCAGAGAACATATTATGGTGAGACAACTAGAATACTTCTTTGAGTTTGAAATCAGTTTCTTCCTGCAATTGATTCTCAAGCCAAAGCTTCATTTTTCAATGTGGTATACCCTGGAATTCACAAATCTAAGCAAGATGTTCCATCTAGCCATCCCAGGCTCATTATCTTTATGTTAAGTGATTTTTCTTTTTTGGGTGGTTTTGAATTAGCAGTTATACAACCAAAGAGAATGATTGCTACTTAATCTTGGGAGCCATCATTATAAAATTAGCAATCTGTCTCACTGCTTCACAATTGAGCATTCTGTTTTGTTTCCTGAGGGAGAAAATAAAACCACAAATGTGTTTAGTACTGTCTTGTCTTCCACATTCTATTCATCTATTCATGATAGGGGATAACTGATAGGGCATAACCTAGCTCAATTTATACTTTCTGGTAATTAAACATTTAGTCTTGAACAGAGTTTTCATTAGTATGATTTCATTATGTTTCACTCATTCTTCATAGACTGCAAATAAATCTTTAGAGGGGCTCTGAGACTATAGCTGGGAAGCAATAATATAAACACCAAGTGAATGATTCCATTGTTTTATGGCTTTTATTTTAACATTACTTTCTAAAGTATATTAAAGAAATAGGTTTATAATTTTTTCTTTACAGGAGAATGATTATCATAGCTTGACTAATTATATAGGAACATTAAAATATTTTTTAAAGATTTATTTTGGTAGTCCAAGTAAGATTTTTTTGGGGGGGAGGGGTCTGTGACAGCAAAATAGGAATATAATTGTTTTCAAAATTTAAAAAATTGACCACATTGCAGGTCCAACCCTAAGCAACACTATGATGTCCTCTTAAAAATCTCTTTTACCTAAGATGTCATGATTTAAAGTGATTTTTAAAAACTAATTACCCAGAAAATGTTACTAGAATAAATGAGGATGGTACCCATGGGAAGGAGATGGAAATAAGAAAGATTTTATTGTAACATGGGATCAAATGTCTGTAAATTACTCCAAAATAGAGTACCAATTTTAGAATTTAGGACAGGTGGAAGGTCTTCCCAGCTGGCACACTTCAGATCCTCAGCACCAATGTGCACTACCTGTTTCTGAGATGGATCAATCTTGGGAAAACTAAACTCATTTAAGTAAATGTGCAGGATTTTCAACTACTTCGTTTGTTTCATCCATTTTAAAAGCATCTTTTATAGACATTAAGTGATGATAAAAGAGTATTATTCCTAACCTAGGCTATATAATTAACTTAGAACTTTCAAAAAAAGAAAAAAGACATTCTGTGCTTAAGTCTGAGAAATCCATTTTTTTCTAGAATCGCGCAACATTTAAATATTTAAATTTTAGAAGTAGTTCTTTTTAGCTTTTCCTTATTAATACCATGGAGGACTTGAAGAAGAAGAAACTTTTTATAAGCCTGCAGATGGTGGACACAAGTCAATAACATAATGGAAAATCACTATGATTCAGTGTTGGAGTGGGATGCAAAAATACATCTAGCGTCACGTGAAAATGGGATCAGATTAGGAACCTTTTAGAGCCAAGAAGTGGAGTTTGGGGCAGGCGTGAGAATGAATTATTTTAGTTGAGTACCTGAATTAGGTTGGGTAGGAGAGTGAAACACAGTGAGATCCATAGAACCAGAGCTAGGTCTTGCTATGAAGATATCCCATAAGGCAGAAAACAGTGAGTGCTGGAGAGGAAAGCCAATATATGATCTATAAGAAAAAGCTGAGGTTCAGAGGTTCATGAATTATCAGACCACAAACAGTTACACGGGACAGATAGTACTTAGTCTCTCTCAGAAGTTTCTCAGTGCTCATAGTATATTGATTATCAGGAACTTCTATTTCAGGTATTTTTGCAAACTAGCTTCCCAGCCCACCCCGTCTGAAAATCATCTACAAATACATCTATAAAGGCATTGCTGAGCCAGAAAAAAATTAAGAGAAATTCTCAGAAGGCAAAAATATAGTGAATCATCAAATCACTAATTTCTCTAGGGAAATGCAGTTACTCATGGCTAGTTCCATGACCTTTATTTTGATGTCTGGTTGGGGCTGTGAGGTCAAAAGACAAAGCTAGATCGTGTTGCATGTCAGAAATCTAACAGGAGACCCTTCAGATAAGGCCAGACTAGGAAAGTTGCATCTTCTGTGAAAGAATGAATAAAAATTAAGTACTCTCTGCAGAGGTTCTGGATGAAGGGAGAAAGATCAAATCTCTCTTGAGAAATCTAAGTAAATATTGATCCTTGAGATAATTTGTGGTCAAACCCAAAACCCATCAAACTGAAACTGAAAATCATCGAAGAAACAAAATCTTACAATCATCCAGAGAGAAAGATATATTAAATCCCAGACACAACATTTTGGTCAACAGACTCTTTCTCATCTTCAGTAATGGTGGCCAGAAAACAGGGGAATAACATTTTCAAAGTATCATATGAAAATAAATCTTAACTTAGAATAAGATAACTAATAATATAAATAAGAAAGAGGGAGATAAAAAGACATTTTCAGATACATCCAAACTGACAAGAGTTTTATCATTAATAACCCTTACTAGAAATATTCTGAAGTAATTATCTAGAAATTAGCTAGAAAATTATCCTATGAGGAAAATATGTGACTAAGAAAGGACTATTTGGTAAAAATGGATAAATATCTAAAACACTGTCTATAAGACCAAAAAGTAATAATGTATGATTTTTGGAGTAAGAAAAAAGGACTAAACTCTGCAAAACAATAGCCTATAAGTCAGTGTTGAGATATTAGAGTTAAACTGTATTGTTTGGGAGGATGAAAATAACAACTTTAGTCTTTGAAGAGTAAAGTGGGCATATAACATTTTATAGCAAACCTTAAAAATAACTTGCAAATTAGTAGAGAGAGAAAAAAAAAAGGAATCAGAAAACAAATCTCTCTTTCTTATTTTTTTTTAAATATTTTATTTATTTATTTGACAGAGAGGAGATAGCCAGCGAGAGAGGGAACACAAGCAGGGGGAGTGGTAGAGGAAGAAGCAGGCTTCCCAGTGGAGCAGGGAGCCTGATGTGGGGCTCGATCCCAGGACTCCGGGATCATGCCCTGAGCCGAAGGCAGACGCTTAACGACTGAGCCACCCAGGCACCCCAGAAAACAAATCTCTTTGAATCAAAAGAAAACAAGAAAAGAGGAAGAAGGATGTGTACACTTTGTATCATTATTTGTCAACTATTATGTCTTCTCTTCTTGCTGAAGATCATACTTCCCCACCTCAGTGTCAGATTTGGTCATATAACTTGCTTTGACTGATGAAACGGCAGTGTAAAAGCTTTGTGGGCCAGGTTATTATTTGGCATTTCTCTTTTTCCTCTGCTGTGTGACTGGTAGAGGCAGCTTCCTAAGTCCTGGGGAAGGGAACATGGAGAACCATTGTCAGCTGTGATGGATTTGTCAAGTGAGTGAGAAACAAATCTTTGTTGTGGTGAGCTCCTGACATTTTGTTGCTGAAAGCATGACCTACCCATCTTCACTCTATGGGGAAATGATCTGTCATAAAATTTGGGACAAATACCTGTGCGACTTGGGTAAGTTACTTCATCTCTTTGGGTCTTAATTTCTCCTTCTCCTCCTTCTTCTCCTTCTCCTTCTCCTTCTGCTCCTCCTCCTCCTCCTCCTTCTTCTTTCTGATGTGTTATATAGACAGGAGAACAGGAGAATCAAAGGGAAAGTTAAAGGGAAAAGGAAGATCAGAAAACATGATCCCACTTACGTTAATAAAACCCTCAAAATGACAACTATTCCAAACAAGATATGTATATATCTGCATCTATACATATCAGTTTGTAAATGCAAAGGAAAAAGTCCAGCAGGACATATTTGTTAATAGTAGTTACTACTAGAAGGGGAATAGAATGGAGAAGAAGGTAAAAAAAGACTTAAAATATTCATTATTTGAGTTTTTTTATGATTGGTTTTTAAGTGTTCATGTATAATTTCTATCACAAAATGGAGTAAAACTAGTGGTGGTGAAAAGAAATAATCCTTGAGATTAATGAATGAGGGAAAGAGAGAGATCTTTCAGGAGAGGGATTTGAACTTGAGACACAACCAATAATTGGGCAATTGAAGCCAAAATTCAGGTGTCCAGAGTGGAGATTATCTACTTTAGAAGACCAAACAAAGTTTTTTTTCCTGTGTATGAGATCAATTATATATGAACAAATGCATTTCACATCTCACATGTTTGGAAGGACATCACTCCAAACAGGAATAGAGGCTACCATTTGAATTGTTTGTGCAAATTTTGATAAAGGGAGGCTGAGCACGTCCAAGGTATAAATGTGAATGTTTACAAAGGTTTATTGACATGCTGTCTCTGAGAAATATTAGAAGAAAAAAAATATATGCCCCATTACACAAAAAACAGCATGGTAGCCATTGAAAAACATTTTGAACTTAGTACAAATATGGAAAAGGATCATCAGAGCAGCTTTTCACTAAACATATCACAATTAACTGAATATACATTTAGTGAGGACCCACCATATGCCAGGATAGATCTGAGAGTACAGAAACTATTAAAACTCGTACCTGCTCTTAAGGAACTTAGAGTCTAAGAAGAAGAACACTCACATAATCAAATAATTAAAATTATAATAATTTGGTTAATGCTCAACTTAAAAAATTTGGTTGATTCTCAAGGTCATCTAAGGAAAAGCCATCATGTAATCAAAGTACAAGATCTAATTTTTAGTTCATACTTTTGCAAAACTTTTCAATATTAATCATTATCATTCAATATTATCATTCTACACATAACCATTATCATGCTTTCAGAAAGAGCAAAGTAGAATGGAAAGTTTTTGCTGTAATTTTTTTCAAAGTTATTTCTATGAATGAATTTGTATACTTTAAACTCACCACAGAAAACAGCAAAGGACAAAACTGAAACAGAGAATGTATCTCTGCTTCTTGATATGACTTCTCTTTGGCTGTTTTCATGGCCCAAATCAACGAAATGTTCTCCTAAGTATTATGTATCTCTGGGGCTATACTGACCTGAGTGAAGAATGGAATGGTAATTTTAATACACATCATAAAAACATCATATTATGTTTTAATCATATTTTTCAAAAAAAGTTTAGGAGAAATAGTTGTACTGCACTGATCTGCTTACTTTTTAATAAGCCATTCCTTCCCAAAGCTTTTAAATCTTTCTCAGAAGAAGCATTTTTATGAGAGTGATGGGAAAATATGCTTCAATAAGCTTACATTTCAAATACTTCTCTAAAATGAACACTGATCAAATCCCTTCTTACATTATGCCAAATTGGGTCATCTTCTAGGTCTTGAATATTGATATCTTGAGTTTCTCTGGTGATTGGTAGGAATAGAGAGAGGAAAGCAGTTATTTGGGATACGTACACATAAAGATAATATAGTAGAAGGGAAAAACTGTAGACTAAGAACAGAAGATTGGTAAGTGACTCTTAGGAACAGAAGTCACATTCAAATGGATTATTTAGATAGTGTGGGAACCAAGATAGATGTTGATACCCTGAGGACCAAAATAGCATGAGAAGCTATGTTCACACTGGGCTTGAAGAGGCAAAGGGAAAAAGTGTTACTGGAGCCTTGTGAGAATGGGAGCCATGGCTTGCATCAGCAGCAGAGGCCATAATGGGATGAGCAGCTGAGAAACTATGGCATTGAAGTAATCAGGGAACTGGGGAAAAAGTACCCCTTCTCCTGCCTTCTGATCTCTTACTCATGCCTCCCATTTGAAGCCAAAGGGTAAAGCAACTCACATAACAGAGACTGGAGAATTCATCCCCTTGGGTCACTAAAAACTGAAGCAAAAGGTGGAGAATGAATGTTGTGCGAAAGGTTCACACAGATCATTAGAGAAGAATTATTAGTGCCTGATACTTATGAGTGCTTCAAGTTTTAAGTGAAGTTTTCTATGTTGAAGTTTTTTGTAAACTGTGATAGCTCTAGCAAAGTAAGATGAGATTCTAACACATTTAACCAGACTGTAAACCTCTCCACTATATCAAAGAAGAGCTGGGGGGACTGTTCCTTCACTTCTCCAAAGACTGAATATTACAACATTTTCCACTTCTTTTCTTCTTCAAGGATGCTCTTGAGATTTATTCTGAACACATTGTAACTGGGTAAAAATATTGAGCATGGGAAGGAAACAACTTACACTATGATTTGTCCTAGCAATCACACCCCCAGCCTAGCCTAGAAATGACCCTAATTATATATAGGTATTATTGCAAAATATCTATCATCAGCTTTATTATGTTTTCTTTCTCTGGTGCATCCTGAAAATACATTCCTCACGATATGTTATTTATCATATCATTTTATTTCTGCTCTGAATTTTGGTCAGCTTAATAAAGGTTTATATTTTATGAAAGCAAGTAGAACGATGGCATGGGAGAAAAAGTTACTACTACAGAAAAGCCTTTAATGTCAGAATTTTTTCATGTCAGTCCCTGACACACTCATTGCTTTTCTGCCAGGTGTGCGGTGCCAGACCTGCTAGACACTTGCCCAAGTCCTGATTAGTATCTGACTCCCATCACAGCCATTTCCAGAACTGTCTCTTAAGCAAGTTCAAGAATCAGTGCATAATAATACAGTGATTTTTGCATAGACAGTTAAGTCCATAAAATTATCACATTCTGTGTTGGCAAAAATAAGAGCTAAGCTTTTATTTAGATTTCCAAAATTTGATTTTGTATGAGGAAATTGTATTCAAAGCATAAAGTTATTTTGTAGTGAACCCTTCCCATTTCTATGTACTTCTATTCTCTGCTACCGCCGTATCCATGAACTTCAGTCCTGGACCTTAATCTGTGACCTGAATTAGATCCCTCATTTCTCCTCTATATTTCCAGAGTCTTGATTTGAATGTTGCGCTCATATTATGACAGTTAATATGCTTGAGGTTGCAAGAACAATTAATTAACGGTGGGTTAAGCAATTATCTCAGAAAATAAGAAATCCAGGGGAAGATGGTTCCATAGCTGATTCAGTACCTCAATAAAGTCATCAGGATTGATGAACACCCACATGTTCTTCATTTTTCCACTCTTCTATCTGTGTGAGTGATAGCTTTCGTCATTCTCATAGATGGCAACAACAGCTCTGAGGGGGTGAAATTGTTCTCGGGGAGAAAACCTCATTCTATAAGCTTCCAGTAGACTTTTCCTTATGGCTCATTGGCTAAAACTGGGTCATATGACCATTTGTAATCTAATCACTGGCAAAGGGATTTGGGGGCTTTATGATTGGCTAAAATGAATTATTATTTTCTTGGGCCTGGAATTGGACCCTGAGCAGAAGACTCTAGATTTCTGGACACAACCAGTGAAAGGATCATGGGGAAGATCACTGTTGAGTAGGCAAACAAAGGGATCTGCTAGACATAAGTACTTCTGTGATGTTTGTTGTACTGAATCCACTGCTTTGGCAGATATAGAACCTTCTTTCTATTTCTCTCCCATTGCAACTTCCTTCTCTATCTTCCTAATATTATAGACACTGGAAAATAAAATTCCACTTTCTTATTGCTATGGGTGGCCCTGAGACACATTTCTGGCAAGGAGATATGAGCCTAAGTGTCTGAGGAGGACTTCCTATTCTGAATAAAAGGCAAAACAGTGTGAGGCTTTGCCCTTTGCCCTTTCTTTTTGTCCTTGTTCCTTAATTCTGCTCAGATACAAATGCCTGACTTGAGGTGCACAGCCAGCTTGCAAACATGAGATTGAAATCCTATGCTATGGATGACAGAACAGGAGAAGAGTAGGATGAGTCTCTGAAGATGTCACTGACCTCCTCGCCAACCTTAGATTGCTGATGAGTGATTAAAAACAAACAAATAAGCAATAAAAAAATCCTGTATTTATTTGAGCCATTAGTTACATGTTATAGGTAGTAGAACACAGTTTCTAATTGATATAGTCTGTTTATTTACTTATTTTTTATTGACCTGGTTTGTTTCCTTGGTACCCTATGAAACACAAGCTTTATATTTTTAAAGCTTGACCACATTAGTCCATCTTGTTGAGACCAAAATGAATAGTTTCTAAAATGCATTTTTGGAGGGAAATGGCTGGTCATTTCTCTGCTCAAAACAATTCTAGAGTAAATGGCATCCAAGGTTTGTGGCTCTTGCCTAGGTGTCCAGATTTATCTCTTACTTTCTTCCTATTTATACAGTAGCCACCCAGTTAGCCTCCTTTAATCATATTCTCTATTTCCCTACCTGCTACTTTTCTCTTCATGCTGTTTTTCTTTGCCTAGAATATCTTTCAATGTTTTTTTTTTCAAATTGTTGAAATTTTTTCCCCATCTTTATGACCTAATCAAAGTGAATTCTTCTCCAAGGTGTATCCTACTGCTTAGAAGAATGTCCCACACACAGGTAGTGCTAAGTGAGTGTTAGCTATTATTATCTCTCCCTCTCTTATCAGACATACTTTAATTAAATACAAATTGTGCTGTTTAAAAATACTTAATTTCATGCAGTTACTTCTCCTAGAAAATTTTGAACTCTTTGAGGGTAGGCTTTACTTGCATTGTAGGTGGTCAGTTAAAACAGCGTACTGGACTTGGTTAACTTGAATTGGGTGCCATAACTTTTATCAGTTCTTGTTTTAGAAGGACAGATAAAACTAATCCATGACGTGGAAATCTCAGCAGGTAGAGAATGCAGGAATGATTCTTGTACCATTCTTCACAAGAAGATATGTAACTATCCACATTTAGTTTAATTTGGGCCATCTGTAGGATTGAATTTTCCATGACTGTTACCGATCCCTTCTTACCCTACTTTCAAAAGTTAATGCAGTGATCCAAATAGGCCTATGGCTATTAAAGACACTGAATCAATGATTTATAAACTTCCAAAACAGGAGGCAGCAGGGCCAGATGGGTTCACTGGTGAATTCTACCAAATAGAATAGATTTTTTTCTTTTTCAGAAAGAAATCATACCAATTCTCCACAGTTTCTTGCACAATATAGAAGCAGGGAGAGTACGTCCTACATCATTCTATGAGGGTGGTATTACTCTAAAAACTAGACATTATAAGAAAAGAAAACTATAGACCAATATCAATAGACACAGAAAAAGCATTTGACAAAATTCAACATTCCATTCATAATAAAAACTCTCAGTAAACAAGGAAGATAGGAAAACTTCCTCAACTTGGTAAAGAACATCTACAAACAATGTATAGCTAATATCATACTTAAAGGTAAGAAACTTAAAGCTTTCTCACTAGATCAGGAACAAAGCAAAGTTGTCCCCTCTCACTACTGCTTTTCAACATTGTGCTGGAAGTTGTTAACTAATGCAATACAAGAAAGGGAAATAAAAGGTATGCAGATTGGAAAGGAAGAAATAAAACTGTCTTTGTTTGCAAATGACATGATCATCTACGTAGAAATTCTGAAAGAATAGACAAAAAAAAAAAAAAAATCCTGAAACTAAAAAGTGATTGTAGCAGGGTTGGAGGATATTAGGCTAATATACAAGTCAATCATTTTCCTATATACAAGCAATGAAAAAGTGGGATTTGAAATGTAAAAAATGCCATTTCCATTAGCACCCCCCAAAATGAAATACTTAAGTATAAACCTAACAAAATATGTGTAAGATCTACATGAGGAAAAGTACAAAACTCTGATGAAAGATTTCAAAGAAGACTTAAATAAATGAAGAGAGAGTCCTTATTCATGGCTAGGAAGACTCAATATTGTCAAGGTGTCAGGTTTTTTTCAAGTCGCTCTATAGACTCAATACAAACCCTATCAAAATCCCAGCAAATTGTTTTGTGGATAATGATAAACTGATTCTAACATATAAATGGAGAGGCAAAAGACCCCAAGTAACCAATACAATATTGAAGAAGATCAAAGTTGGAGGAGTAACACCACTTGACTATAAGACTTAACCAAAAAGCTACAGCAATAGGGGCGCCTGGGTGGCTCAGTCAGTTGGGCAGCTGCCTTCGGCTCAGGTCATGATCCCAGAGTCCCAGGATCGAGTCCCACATCAAGCTCCCTGCTAGGCGGGGAGCCTGCTTCTCCTTCTCCCTCTGCTGCTCCCTCTGCTTGTTCTCTCTCTCTCTCAAATAAATAAAAATTTTAAAAAAGCTACAGCAATCAAGACACTGTGGTGTTGGTGAAATAATAGACAAATAGACAAATGGAACAGAATGGACAACCCAGAAATAGACCCACACAAATACAGTCTATTGATCTTTAACAAAAGAGTGAAGGCAATACAATGGAATAAAATAATCTTTTCAACTAATGGTGATGGAACATAAAAGGAGAGAGAGAGAATCTAGATGTAGACTTTATACTCTTCACAAAAATAATTTAAAATGTCAGAGTCATACATGTAAAGTGTGAAACTATAAACCTCCTAGAAGATACCATAGCAGGAAATCTAGATGACCTTGGGTATGTCCATGGCATTTTAGCTACAAAGAAATGATTTATGAAGTAAGTAATTGCTAAGCTGGACTTCATTCAAATTTTAAAAAGTCTGCTCAGCCAACAGACACTGTCAAGAGCATGTAAAGATAAGCCACAGGCTGGGAGGAAATATTTACAAAGACACATTTGACAAAGAGCTATTATCTAAAGTATACACAGAACTCTTAAAACCTAACAATAAGAAAACAAACAATCCAATTAAAAAGTGGGTCAAAAATCTTAATAGACTTATCATTGGGGAAGATAAACAGATGGCAAATAAGCGTTTGAAAATATGCTCTATGTTTTATGTCATCTGGGAAATGAAAATTAAAACAAGATGCCACTATACTTCCATTAGACTAGCCGACATCCACAGCTGACAACTCCGAATGCTGGCGAGGATGTGGAGCCACATAAATTCTCATTCATTGCTGTTGGAAATGCAAAGTGGTATAACCACTTAGGACAACAGTTTGGCAGTTACTTCCTTACAAAACAAAACATACTCTTACCGTACTATTTATCAATTGTGCTCCTTGGTATTCACCCAAAGGAGTTGATAACTTATGTCCACACAGAAACCCATACATGGATGTGTACAGCAGTTTTATTCATAATTGCCAAAACTTGAAAGCAACCATGATGTTCTCCTGGAGTTGAATAAATGAACTGTCGTTCATCCAGGCAATAGAATATTATGTAGCACCAAAAAAGAAATGAACTATTAAGCCATGAAAAGACGTAGAAGAAACTTAAATGTATATTACTAAGTCAAAGAAGCCAACCTGAAAAGACTGCATACTTATGATTCCAACTCTTGACATGCTAGAAAAGGCAAAACTATGGTGGCAGTAACAAGATCAGTGGTTGCCTGGGGCTTAGGGGGAGGGAAAGACGAAGAGGTGGAGCACAGAGGATTTTAGGGCATTGAAAACTACTCTGTATGATACTATAATGATGGACACATATATTTGTCCAAACCCACAGAATGTACAAAACCAAGAGTGAACCCTAATGTAAACTATGAATTCTAGGTGATAACGGTGTGTCAGTGTAGGCTAACCTATTGTAACGAATGTATCACTTTGATGGGGGATGTTGATAATGTGGGGAGGCCATACATGAGTCTCAGCAGGGCGTATATGGGAAATCTCTGTACCTTCCTCTCAATTTTGCCATGAACCTAAAACTGCTCTAAAAAGTAAAATCTATTATAAAAAGTTAATGCACTGCATCATTTTCTTTTGTTCATTATGTACATATATTCCAAGGTTCCTGAAATAATATATGACAAATCAGTTAAATTAATGAAAGTGATAACAACTATGATAAACTCCTGGTATTTGTAAACCACTCACTGGAAAAACAATATTAATATGTTAACTAATTGAACATCATATGTAGATTGACACACATGCTTTTTTTGTATGAATAAGGTAGTACTAAATGATCATCAGTAATACGAAGTAGAGACTTTGAGAGATGATGTCTTTGTTTTTATTTTTTAATTAAAAAATTTTTAAATTTTTATTGGCAAGTTGAAATTTTTTATTTTATTTATCTTAATAATTATTTTCTCATTTTATTTATCTTAACACACAATATTACATTAGTTTCAGGTGTACAACATGGTGATTTGACACTCTACAGGTGTCAAATGTTCATAAGTGTAGCTACCATCTGTCACCATGCAATGCTACATTCCCTATGCTGTACCTTCCCTCCCTATAACTTATTCACTCCATAACTGGAAGCCTTTACCTCCCACTCCCTTTTACCCATTTTGCCCACTCCCCAACCACCAGTTTTTTTCTCCTTACTTATGGATTTGTTTCTGCTTTTTTGATTGTTCTTTGTTTTGTTTTTTAGGTTCCACATAGAAATGAAATCATATGGCATTTGTCTTTCTCTGTCTGACTTATTTCACCTAGCATAATACCTTCTAGGTCTATCCATATTGTTGCAAATGGCAGGATCTCATTTTTTTATAGCTGAGTGATATTCTATATGTATTCTATATAATATATATTACATATACTATTTATATTCTATAAATATATCACATCTTCTTTACCCATTCATCTATCAATGGACACTTGAGTTGATGTCTTTGCTTTTAATTTCGTTTCCATGCCTGTGCCTATTTCCATTTGGTACCTAACATACATATTTATATAAAGCCTTTTGGGGTAAGACATTTATTTATTAAAGAACGATTTTCTTTGTCTCATATGACAGTGAAATTCACTGCTTGATCTACTGATACATTCCTTTTATAAATCAATATTGAGGATTGTATTTCAGCAAGTAAATATTTTTACATGTCTTGTTAATATTAGCATATCAGATATATGCTTTTTAATTCATACAATGTCCCATAAGTGACAGGATATAATCTTTGCATTGCTTATGTCCAGAAATGGTGATGTAAACATATGAACCAGGGCTATACACACCTTCCACTTAGTTGTCCTGGGGTCCAACAGCATGTACATGTGACGTGGTGGCTCAGAGAAATTAGAACGCTGTAATACTTTCTCTGAATAAAACATATGTTCCACTGTGAGACTCGGTCAGGACTTAATTGAATTTCTCTGCCCCTGTCTTTCTCAGTTCTTCACAGATTGTGTCAAAATGTTATCCTCTAGAAGACGTGGGCCTCTGTCAGTCCTAACAAGTGTGTAGTTATGCTGCCCGCTGCTCACCCTTTTCATCGTTGCTTGAGTCTGCTGTCAACCTCTCTTGAGATCTATGTGGCGATTGAAATCCCAGGCACGGATATGACACTGAAATTAGAAAATTCCCAACTTTTCCCTTCAACACCTTGGTTCTCTTATGAGCAGTATTAGCATCTTCAAGGCCTCTTGTTGGTTTTCATTTATCATTTTGCCAAGTATTTAAAGTCTTTATGCCCTGCCTCCCATGCCACCCTTTAACCCATGCATGGGTCTTCCGCTGACCCAAAACCATTTGACACAAGCCTCAGTACCCTCCTAGAATATGGTCACTGTTCTGGTGACAGCTGGCATGGTTCCCATAATCATCTCTCCCAGAACTATGTCTGCCTCCCACCTGCACCGAAAATGTTTACCACTTTTCTGGATTTTTAGTTGCTGTGCCCAGACAGACTGCTTCTCAATACTAACAAAGACTGATGTTTTCTGTAACAGGTCAGAGCTGGTCATTCTAGGTGGATCATCCTTCTGCTCCAGGCTTTACCTCTGGTAACCGAAGAAGCAGATTTTTGGCCACTTTCTCTGTCCTCTGCGTTTATTCTGTGATTCTTCTCACTTGACTCTGCCTGAGGCATGGTAATAAAACCCTTCAACAATCAATAGATTGCCAAACATGCTTAGGGAACTAGTTTCTGGGTTTACCTGTTTTGTTTGGAGTGGATACAAAGCAGAAAGAAAAACAGTAAATTGATTGCTGTGCTTTAAGTAAATAAGAAACATTGATTTTTCTCATAGAAATAGTCAAAATTCATAAGAAGAAAACACCACAGAAAAAGGAAAAAGTACCTTCACTGAAAAAAAATCTTAATGTATGGAATCTTAAACATGATCCATTTCTATTTTATTTACTCAAAAATGACCATATATACCTTTGGTTCTGGGTGAAACTATGTGGTCCAGTCCCTTATCATCAAACCTTTCATATCAAATAACATCTCAAATAGGTGTTCTGGTTTATTACCAAGTGGCCAATACCCATGAAAACAGCCAGACTCACCATCTGCTCTCCATCAGCTTTCTGGGCTTTGGCTGGTTGGCAGATGGTCCATATGGTTAGAGTCAGTATCCAATTATTTTTAGCTTTGTACTTCCCATTAGCTGTTTTCATGAATGTTTGCGTGACGGCCACAGGGTCTCCTGGTATGATCCAGTCGTATTTAGGCATATGTTGTACAACTGCTGAGCAGTAAGACCGAATTTGGAGAGCTCTAAGAAGTTACCAAAGGGAGTCTTGGTACCCTGATCTTATTTGTTAGCATCCCTGAAGTCCTGACCTGTACCTAAGAGCCTTGGTTTTCTGGAGAAACATATCTTTGACCTCCCCAATTTAGTCTAAGTCTCAGAATATTTTCTCATCTTTGGAGAAAACGAAGAATTGGAAATCATAGAAAGGGGATACCTATTGATTTTATTACCCAGAAACTTTAAGACTAGGTCCAATTATATCCAGAGTGTTGGACAAACCCATAGGTTACATTAAAGGGCTTCATGATACCCCACGCCCTTTAAGCCCCGCCCCCCTCTGGAATTAAAGTGGCTGTTTTTGTTTGCTCTTCTTTCCTATACTTTTCTTTCTATTTTTCCTCTTTTCTTAACTTCCTTTCTTCCTCCTTCCCTCCTTTCCTTTCCTTTCCTTTCCTTTCCTTTCCTTTCCTTTCCTTTCCTTTCCTTTTTCATCTTAAAAATTATATGGCCATTCTTTTAATAATATTAATGATTTTTTCTATTCTACCTGTCCTAGTTTTAACAAGGCTTCCCTAAAAGTCCAGGCTATATATTTAGGGTTGCTCTAAAATTACTTTGATCAAAGACAATTAATGGCATGTTCATGTCTGATTTCTTGTTTATACAAATAATTTTAGCGTGTAGGAGGAATAGACCTATTTAGTATCTTTAAGTGTTCAAGTAGAGGAAAGATTCACATCTTCAGTATTTATGTTTATATTAGTGATGCATGCTCATTGTAGAAATTGTAGAAATAAAAATTTCTCATAATTCTAAGAGATGTCTACTATTTATTCCTCAGTGTTTTAGCCTATCTGGCTCTACCTCTAGCTGTAGTTGCCTCATGAATTAGTTATTTTCTTTTAACTTGATATTATACTGTAAGCACTTTTTTCTGTCTTTAATATTTTTGTAGACTTCATGATTAAGGATATTTTTGGATAATTTCTCAGTTTGCATATGGGGTCCTTTACTTAAATGGTTCCCTCTTGTGAATCTTTAAAGGTGATCCCACTAATTCACTATTACAAATAATTGTATGATAGTCATAATTTCACATTAATCTTTGATTACACTTCTATTTCCTTAGGATATATGATTCAAGCCCTGCACTTAGCTCCATGCTTAATAATAATAATAATAATAATAATAATAATAATAATAATAAAGACATCATGCTAAATCATCATGGGCCTCTATTATCAGAGGTTATCCAGTCTACCCATCAAATTTTGAATAGATTTCATATAATTTCATATAGATTCATATAAATGCTAGTCAGATGGGGCAGTGTTCTTTTCAAATAATTTATTTTTGCTGTATCCTAATAGTTTAGAACTGTGCTTCATGGAACTAAAAGCTGTCATAAGAATGAAGTAAAGGTAAACAGAACTTGAAGTTTTTTTGCTTGGTAAGTTATTTCAGTCCTACTGAAGAACAGGTTACTAATTTATTTTCATCTTTAAACCACATCAGAGGGTAGAGCGCTGAGGAAAGAGCCTAACTAAACTCTGCCCTCCTTTATGGAATAAGAAACTTTGATCAATTTCTAATTAACCATATTATAACTTAATATATACCAATTAAGCACTGTAATACAGGCTTTGTCAAGCTTTTTCAGTGAACTCCAGCACCAAATAGAAGCAATGGTGCAAAGGTTAACTAGAAATAAATTGTCATACTGGAGTAATGTCTTGCGAGTTCTGGGACTGCCATCTCGGTGGAGTGGCGCATAATGAGCCTTTCCCTTCCGCCAGCCCTGAGCTGCCCTTTGAGATCCCAAGGTGCTCACCTTCCCCCTCCACTCCCCAGTCAGCAGGCAGAGCTGAGGTGATCTCTTGAGCAAACAACAAAACATATTTAAAATTTTAGATGCATCCTATCCGTGACACTGATTTTCCTAAGGAAATGTTCTGCCACAGCATTTGAAAAACCAAGAGAAAAAAATCTTTTCCGTGTCAATGAAAACAAAACTAATAACAGAGATGCTTTTCGTAGCTACAGAAATGTTCACTTGTACTGTTTGTGTCCTTAAGCACATCTCATTGAATACCGTCCTATTCATTCAGATCTCTAAATTTGTTGAGGTTGTCACAATTACATTTCAGATTACTTTGATTCTAAGTCCTGTTTTTCTCTGTGCTAGCTGCCACTCACCCCTCCGTTCCCCCGGGATCTTTTCTCTCAGACCAAATGCAGTGGTCACCCTCTCGTAGTTTCCTGACCTTCTGTCTGATTGTTTGCTCCTTTCAAATTGTGAGGTGCCCCAGGGGGGGAAACTCACATATGATCTCTCCTGAATCCGATAAAGGGAATAACATAGGGAGGTTTCTTCCTCATTGTGGCCTCTCCTCTTCATTATTTGCTCAACCTAGAAAAAAAATATATTGGTGCCATTCCCTGTTTCTCCTTTCTCACAAACTGACCTGACATCTCATTTTTATTATTTTCTTCTATTTGCTAGGATGCTTGTGTTGGCTTCTGCCTCTAAGAATTAAAAGCCTTCCCTCCCCCTCCAATAGCTACAGCGTAGTTTTTGCCCTTTGTATTCTATGTTGCAAATATAGTTTAAATGTAAACCAGCTGCTTATTTTATGTGTGTTGTGTTCTCACTGGTGACATAGTATCCTTAGTCCTCCACTCCATGGTGTGTTAAGTAGAAACAATAATGCTAGGTTCTATTTATGTTTCTTTGAGTGTCTCTCGGATTTTTCTCTATCTCATGAGGAATAGTATCATCCTGATTTTTTATCACAAACTAAGCATTCATGGAAAGTCCCAAAAGAGCAGTCCTCATCACCATATGGGCAGCTGTACTGGATGACCCTTTAAGAAAAAATCCTTTTAACTTTCCCTGTTGTCTTCCCTTGGTTCCTGTTTCTTGTCCTACCACACCGACATATTTTTTTTCTTCTACTCAGAAAACTTTATGATTAATGACACCTTCCACAAGGTGAATTTCATCATCTAAACTATGCTTGGTAACTATATTAATAAGATCAACCTTTTTATTTAGCATACTGCATTTTTATAATCAAAGAAGTAGAAGTAGATTTTATAGGTTTGACATTCCATTCCAACTGCTTAAGGGATTTTAGACTCTTCTGCACTTCCCTGACTTCTGTGTTTTACTTCTGTAGAACTTTGTCATTTTTGTGTATTTTGGGGAATGGGTGAGAAGACACATATGGATTTAAGTGG
This sequence comes from Ursus maritimus, assembly GCF_017311325.1. Lineage (NCBI taxonomy): Eukaryota > Metazoa > Chordata > Mammalia > Carnivora > Ursidae > Ursus > Ursus maritimus. Next base: position 28,247,284 of record NW_024425452.1, read on the forward strand.
TATGCCAGGTACTTAGGGTAGATCCAGGCTTTGTACGGTCTAAATCTCATACAATCTGGGTAGCTCACTTTAAGAAAAAGGATGAAAAATTATGAATACATAACTCAAGCCTCTGAAGGGGATTGTGAGGTAAGGGCCCTGAAGAGTCAGCTTCCTTGACTCCATGGTAAATATGTCTCTATAGCCACTGAATTCTTGTGCTTGGATACATGCATGGGAGGTGTTTACAGGATTAGCTAGTAGGCATGGTAGGTCAGTATTGCAATATTCTGCGTAGACGAGATAAGAATATTGGATTTACTCCTATGGAGAAATATCCAGATTACCTTTTTTGCTTTCTTTGATTAAAATATGTTTCATACTGGCCTTGACTTGCTGTAGTGATGGGGGGGGGGAACTTGGAAAGGATTGGAGAAATTAATGTAAAATACAAAAGGGTAATCTATAAAGATTTTGTGAATGTATTCCCTTATGAGTTGAGCTTGAGACATTTTTTTATCTGTTGCTGTGTTGCCTTCTGTCCATATGGGCAATAGTGTTCTTCATCTATGGCACCCCAAATTAGTCTTTTTGTTTGTTTTGTTTAAATTCAAGTTAGTTAACATACAGTGTATTATTAATTTGGGGGTAGAATTTAGTGATTCATCAGTTGCATATAATACTCAGTTCTCATCACATCACATGCCCTCCTTAATGCCCATCACCCAACTACCGCTTCCCCCCACCCACCTCCCCTCCAGCAACCTTCAGTTTGTTCTCTATAGTTCTCTATAACAGTCTCTTATGGTTTGTCTCCCACTCTGTTTTTATCCTCTTTTATTTTTCCTTCTCTTCCTGTATGTTGATCTGTTTTGTTTCTTAAATTCCACATATGAGTGAAATCATGTGGTATTGTCTTTCTCTGACTTATTTCTCTTAGCATAATATCCTCTAGTTCCATCCACATTGTTGCAAATGGCAAGATTTCATTCTTTTTGATGGCTGAGTAATATTCCATTATATACATACCACATCTTCTTTATCCATTCATCCATCAATGGGCATCTGGGCTCTTTCCGTAGTTTGGCTATTATGGACATTCCTGCTATAAACATTGGGGTGCATGTGCCCCTTTGAATCACTATGTTTCTATCTTTTGGATAAATACCTAGTAGTACAATTGCTGGATTATAGGGTAGTTCTATTTTTAACTTTTTGAGGAACCTTCATACTGTTTTCCAGAGTGGCTGCACCAGTTTGCATTCCCACCAATAGTGTAACACTGTTTTTCTGTAGAGATAGGGGTCAGTTTCAAATTGATTGATTGATTGATTGATTGATTTTGAGAGAGAGAAAGAACATGAGTGAGGAGAGGGGCAGAAGGAGAGGGAGAGAGAGAATCCCAAGCAGACTCCCTGCTGATCACAGAGCCTACTGTGGGGCTCGATCCCAGGACCCTGAGATCATGACCTGAGCTGAAAAGAGTCGGACTCTTAACTGACTGAGCCACACAGGGGCCACAGGTATGTCTATTTTTAAGAACGTTCTTGAGTTACAGAGTTTACTTGGATGATGGGCCCTGTCACTGATCTTACATTCAGTGTTCATTTGACTTATGTCCACTTTGGGTCCAATGGGACAATTGGTTGCTTGATATTAATTTATCATTCATTTAAAAATATTTATTGCTAGACCCTATTGTAGGTGTTATGGGTAATGTGATAAACAAAGCTGATAAGGTCCCTGTGTTCCGGTGGTTGATGTTATGGTGAAGAAGATAAACTATTCCTAAATTAACAAACAAGTTGAATTCAGCAAGTGGGAAATTCAAGATAGCAAATTCAGATAGTGGGAAGTATTCAAAACATTAGAGAGAGTGATGTGATGAGAGTGCTGAGGTTGAGATCTACACTGGGTAGTCAGGGAAGGCCTTGCTGAAAGGTAACATTGGAGTGGAAACCTGAATGACCTTTTAGAAGAAGAGAATTTCAAGTCGAGAAAATAATAAGTGAAAAGACTTCAAAGAGTCAATGAACTTAAAGGATTCAGAAGACAGGAGGAGAATGATCATGGAGAAGCACCTGAGCAAAGGGGAGAAAGGCATGAGATGAAGTCTCATCATGAGAGGGAGACACAGGCAGCTGATTGTATAGAGCACCACATGGCTATGGTGAGGGATTGAGATGTTACTTCCTATGCAATGGAAAACCATTAATGATTTTAAGGCAAGAGAGTGACATGATCTCATTTATGTTTGAAAAAGATGACTTTAGGGCACTGATTTGAAAATGAACTGTCAGAGGCAGGAGTGGAAACACAGAGACCAGTTAGGAGCTAGTGCAAGGGTCCCCATGACACATTGTGGTGCTTGAACTACCACTGGCACAGTAGAGATGCAGAGGAGGGTATGGGGTCTTGCTGTGTTTGGGCAGAATAATGGACTCATTTGCACAGTGGATTATATGAGGGTGCTGGAGAGTTGGGGATGACGAATGAGAGGAATTGAGGATTATACCTAGGTTTTGGCTTTAGAAAAGTTGTGGGTAGTGGTTTCATTTACGAAGATGAGAAAGCCCGGGAGGGAACTGGCTTAGGGGAAGAAATCAAAGGATACCAATAATTGGTATCTAAACTATCTGGTATCCCAATTTATTTAACCAATAAACACTTTCACTCTGGGGATGAATTGTGTATCTTCAGAATTCATGTGTTGAGGTCGTAACCCCCGGTACCTCAAAGTGTGACTGCATTTGGAGATAGAGGTCCTTAAGTTAACATTGTGTCTTTAGGGTGGGCCCTATTCCAATATGACTGGTGTCTTTATAGGAAGAGGAGATTAGGGTACACATGCTTACACACAAGGAAAGATCATGTGAGGACACAATGAGAAGGCAGCCATATGAACGCCAAGGGGTGAGGACTCTGAAGAAAGTTACTCTGCTGACATCTTGATCTTGGACTTCTAGTCTCCAGAACTATGAGAACAAAACACTTCTATTATTTAAGCGATCCATCCCATGATATTTTGTTTTGGCAGTTCTAGCAAACTACTATGTACCCCTTATCTTACTTTATTTTTCTGCAGCATCTGAAATTTCACACTTGTAAAATTCATCGGTTTATTAGAGTATCCCTAAGATTTCTTCAAGGTAAAATGTCTATGCCTCTATGCTCTGTAACACATAATTCTACTTGTTGTAAGTAGTTGAGAAATGAGGTATATCATGTAATTGTCAGGTATCAATGTTATGGTGAATTATTTATTTCCAAACAATCAGTCATACAGTTCCTAGACAGCCCTTCTTTATTAAAAAACAAAACAAAACAAAACAAAACAAAAACCCGCATGAAAATACTCAAAGTATTGTAGCTAATCATCTTTTCCAGTCTGTTCAGACATATTAAACCACAAGGTGGCAGTAGTAGAGAAAGTTCCCTTTTATTTTTTGTGCTAAATAAACCACTGTTTGGAGAAATATCACCAAGTATTGTTTTTTTCTCCTTCAGTTTCACATGTATGTTCTCATTCTGTTACAGAAAAAGGAACAACATTTTTTGTTTGTGTGTGTTTAAAAAAAAAAAAGAAAGAAGCCTAACACTTTGGTAATTGTTAAAGTGTAAATTTAGAATATGTCAGTACCACAAATATATGCAAAATGTTCACGCGTGCAGATGTTCATGCAGTCATAGAAGACATAAACTCAGAAATTTCAAGTCCTTCATACTTCCCATATTTATGTTTAATCAGCAGTACTTTAGCAGCTTAGAACTTCTCTGCTCTTTTCAAAAGCAATAATATTATAATCAATATATTCGGTTACTACTTAACCTGTATTGAATAGTGATTTCCTTAATGTAGAAACAATATTTATTACTGAGTGTGAGGTGTATTTCATAGAATAAAGTAGCAAAAGATTTACCCTTTTCAAAGAATTTATAGCTGTATTCTAATTGAGTCCAAGGAACAAAAAAATAAGCAAACATATTTGTCTCTATTAACAAAGACAACCGAGAGTTACTTGAGAATATGGATAGTTTTTAGGAATTATACAAGCAAAAAGCTAAAACTCTGAGATACAAATCGGCTATAGGATTTCATCTTAAAGTTTACATGATATAAATAGAGATAAAAATCAAAGCACATGGACATCGTTGAAGAGACATATAATCTAAGTTTGGGAAAGCTGGTTTCCCTGACTGCTCATTAGAATTGCTCCTGAATGATAATCACCAAAAATGCAGTTAAGATCACTCCTTACTCCTCTATCAGAGGCATGGGCCCTGCCATACGGAGGCCTGACTCTCAGCTCGCATTTCCCCAAACGTCGCGGGCAGGTCCTGGGCTATGACTCTCTACACCACAATGCGGGCACAGCCTCTCCCTCTGTCACGCTCCGCGCTGGACTGGGAATATCCGCTTTGGGCTGCAGGTGTGCTCCTGTCGTGTCTGGTGAACATGGTCACCTGGGACCTGCTGGGCTTTCAAGAGCTGGGTGCTCCCTGCCCGCGTCTCGGGCTTTGGTCCGCAGTTGGTGCTTACCTCGCCTCGGTGGTGGCTGCTGCGATGTAGCACCACACACAGATGGGCGGTTCCTGCTCCTGCCGCCTCCACTTCGGCTGACACAGGGCTTCCTCGTCCTTCCTCTCCCCTCCATGTGCTGTTTCTCACTCTCTATTTAAGGAGCTGCCAAAGTTCATGAGAAAGTATCTTGTTCTTTCTCTCCCTCAGATTCTGACTCATTCTGGCTTTTCATGACATCATAGTCTCCGGTGTGAGAGCTACCATTCATAGGTCAACCCTCTTTGTAGAGACTTGGAAAAAAGTATTTTGAAAGTAGGTTTTATGTATGTATGTATGTATGTATGTATTTTAAAGATTTTATTTATTTGACAGAGAGAGAGACAGCCATTGAGAGAGGGAACACAAGCAGGGGGAGTGGGAGAGGAAGAAGCAGGCTCCCAGTGGAGTAGCCTGATGTGGGGCTCGGTCCCAGGACCCTGGGATCACGCCCTGAGCCGGAGGCAGACGCCTAATGACTGAGCCACCCAGGTGCCCCCTGAAAGTAGGTTTTAACCAAATGTATTTCTGTGGTCTTGCCTCCCTCATTTATCATCTGTTGGGGTGATAACAAAGCACCTGAACAGACTCCGGGTTCCTCTCCCTAGGAACTTGCATGTGAATGCCAAACACACAATCCCCCGTTTTTCTGAAGATCCTATTCTTTAGTTCCCTAACAGCCATGACGTGTCTAATCCAGGTGTGCCTGCTTGCCATTGCCCTGGTCCACTCCTTCCACCATGGGCTCACTATGGCTGCTCCGCGCCAACTTGAATGCAAGACATTTACTCTACTTCGCCAGAAATCCGAGTACACTTAATATATTATTTCGGTTACTATTTTTACCTAGCAAATCATCTTTGGCAGCTTTGTCCTGTGTCAGCTTATCTAACCCCAAACTCTCTTCGGTGGGTCGTTCTGAACTAGTTTAGTCCCAAGAGGCATCTCCAGGAGATTAGGCACGTAGGAATGAAGTAGCAGCCATGATTGTGGATGGAAGGTCAGCATACGGTTAGGTGCTACTGCAGCCTCTCCATTGTGTGGATCTGCTGGCTCGTCTTGTTTCTGCAAGACAACAGCTAAGCCCACAGCTCCTGCAGCATCCTCCAGATCTCCTCATTTATTTCCATGGTAAAGGGCATCACATTTCCCTGCATGTCACCCACGTATCCGAGGCTTGGAAGAGATGAGACACCAAAGCAGGTTCCAGGTCGTTCCTGAGGTTCCCAGCTCATTCTCCCAGATTCCTTTTTTTTCTTGCCCCTCCCCTACCTTCTGCATCCCTGTACCACCATAGGCTTTACATCCATCTGTCCTTACAGCCATCTGTCTTTCTCAACTGTCTGTCCTAATGACCCTAGGCTCTAGCTCAAATTCAGAAGCAACAAGCATGTATAAAAAAATGTAATAAGTTCTTATAATACTATAAGGTCAATTTCTATAACAAATCCATTATTTTTATATCATTTCTGCTAGTTCTCCCTCTTGAATCAAACAGTGACTGATACATGAGTTGGTACTAAAAGTGGTTCCAGAGGAATCTTATTTTAAGAGTGAATTCTCTGGATGGGTTCTGAGATACCTGGAATTTGTTCTCTAATTTGGTTAGACTTCAGTGCATTAATGAGCCTTTTCTAGGGTAAAGATAAGTAACACTGTTGTTCCATGGCATGCAATAGAAAAAATATTTATTTAAATTATCATCTTTAGGTACTTGTAATCAAATGCATATATATATATAT
>NW_024425452.1:28253572-28323788 GCF_017311325.1 Ursus maritimus
ATATATATATATATCTTATGTTAAAGTTATGTGATTCATTGAGAAAGAGTGTGATCTTGCTGATGTAAAGGGATCATGTGGTTGTATTCGACGAAGCTCCAGTTTGAATTCAGAGGTTTTTGAGTCTCCACGTAGAAGCACTTCTTCATCCCCTATGTGAGGATATTTGTTTCCTTTTATCTAAAGACACTCAAATGGATTTTCCTGAGGTAGTTAGCTTGCAGGAAAGTACCAGTCTTCCTCGTGACCTACCTTCATTAATTCTCATTGCTTTGAAACCTATAACAAGACTCAAGTCCCAGTAGAATTCACGAAGCACAGAGTGTGATTAGTGAGAAGGTATACATACACTTAAAAAACTGCACACCATTTGCCCATTTATTTCTACAGAAGTGTGAAGAGCAGCGCAGGAATGGATCCTAGTGGTGTGACATAGGGGTGGAAGGAATACAAAATTGGATCCAGCCAAATTTGTTGAAATTTATTTACTAAGCAGAATATTTCAATGCTTGTATTAGCTTAAGTGGCTGTGAATGGATCTAACAGCTTACATGGTTGCTTCTTTCAAACCTGGACTTGTGGATGGCCTGCACTAAAAGAGTTTGAAGGGCCAGACTTCCTTGCTATACAAAATACGAATTTTCCAAAGGAGTCGTCGGGATGCTAGGGTGTATGTATGTGTCTATTCGTCCTCGCCCTCAATAGATTCTCCAGGAAAGTAAATTTTCTTCACTTAGTGTCTGAGAAATACATTCAAGAGAGGAGTCCTAGCATTCTTGAAGAGCTCTGGGGTAGGTATTCTCTCTAGGCCAAGAAGATAGATGGCTGGACTCTCAGAATTCACTGGAGATGAATGATAACATTCTAGGGTTCCAGAAGCCGAGTGGCATCACCTAATTGTGAAAGACAATGTAGATATGGTAACCAGAACAGTTAACAGGTGTGCAGCAGTAATCAGAATGACCTGACTGATAAAGATCTTTGGCTTCGGTTAGTTATTATGCTCCTAAAAGTAGAATAAATGGGCAGCCTACTAAAGTATTACATTATTTCTATAAGCCAAAAAGCTCTAGATCTGGTGAAGAGAAGTCACAGCTCCTTGACAGATTTCCAAGCTTGAGCCATTAGTACCCAGAGACCCCTGAATGAGGGGGAGGCTAAGTCCCCTTGACAAAGTATCCTGCTCTCAGCCAAAAATTGTACTGTAAACCTTCCTCCTCACCTTCCCAAAAGAAACCCAAATCCACTTGCTAGAATGACTATGCATTGCAGAAGGGAAATAATCAGACATTTTAGGAATTGTCGGACAATGACTCAGAACTGAAATTAACTCCTAGTCACCCAAAATGCTGCTGTGGTCCATCGGTCAGAGAAGGGGCTTATGTATGTGAGGTGAACAGTGAAGTTTTGGATTGATTCCATCTCACTGTGGGCTCAGTGGGTTCTTGAATTAACCTTATAGTTATTACCCCAATTTGGAGTTCATTGTTAGAATAGAAGATGCTGTCAGCTGTCTGAATCTTCATACTGTTTCTCTGGCCTGTGGAGTAAAAGCCATTATGGGCAAGGAAAGACATGCTCAAACCATTACAACTGTCTAGTTGGCATAATTTTTCTGCAAAGGACCCATAAATTAGTAAATACGTTAGGCTTTGTGGGTTACGCATAGTCTCTGTTTCTTCTTTTTCTCCTCTTCCTCTCTCTTCTTCCTCCTCCTCTTCCCCTCACCCCTACTCCTCTTCCCCTTCCTTCCCCTCGTTCTTCTCCTCCTCCTTCTTCTTCTTGTCCTTAAACCTTCGAAAATGTAAAAATATGTATATATTCTTAGCTTGTGGGTTGCATAAAAAGAGGCCAAAGGCTACATGTAACTCACAGGCCATAGTATGCCAGCCGTTGCTCAGTGAACTAAGCCATGCCAAGTCATCTCCGCCAAGGTGAAGGACAGGTTGCTCTATCTGATCTATCTTGGGCCATGAGCTAATGGGTCCAATGGTGCTTAGATAATTTGTGGGAGTTAGGGATGGACCCATGGCCCTTCGTCCCAGCACTCCTCCCTTTTATTCTGCACTTAGGGCTTCATGGAGTGTACCCTTTGACAGCTGGCTGAAGAAGAAGATGTTCTGCACAATACGCTGGCACTAGCAGAAACTCAACAGTAGCAGCACTACAACCCCACCGTCAAGTGGCTGCCAGGTGCTGTGGTGGAGGAAAATCCTGTCAGTGGGCAGAACTTTAGGCATTGCACCTGGTGCTTCATTTTTCCTTGAGGAAAATCTTGCCAGAATTATAGATTTCCAATAATTTATGATCAGTGCTTAATAGTTTGGTCCCCAGCCATCTGACCTCTCTTCCCTGCTAGCTTTTTTTCCATCCTTATTCCTCTCAACTTCCCCTTGTCCCTTCGTTTCTTTCCTGTGAACCCTGTACTGTAACTCCTTTCTTTTTGATAAAACCTCAGCGTCATCTGACTCTCAGGCTCTAGACTTTTGTTTCTACCATGATCAAAATACATTCTCAAATGGAGCCTATCTCTCCCTACATAGCAATAATGTCTACTAAGGAAACGCAGATTTCTCCAGCTTAGATGCATATGCGAGCGAGGTAAGAGTGGCTTTAATGTCCTCCCTTATGCTTCTTTTTCTGGAAGGTTGATACATTCAGCTGTGGCATGACCCCCATAAGTTCTGAGCTAGGCAACAAGAAGACAGCAAGAAGGAACTATTTGTCCATCTTGCTCTATTTCAAAAAGAAGTATTGTGATATGTGTCAGAGTCTCCAAGACCATTCTCAGACTGGACGGTTCACCAGGAGGATTTACCGGAATCAGAAACTATTATACTCATGTTTATCATTTGTTACAGTGAGAGAATACAGATTAAAATCGGCAAAGGGAAAAGGCTCATGGGGCAAAATACAGAAGAAACAAAGCTTTCAGGTATCCCATCTCAGAGGAGTTGTACAGGGTGCTCTGAATTCTCCCACCAATCGTGTGTGACAACAAATGTGAAGTTTTGCCAACCAGGAACGCTCAGCCAAACCTCAACGTCCAGGGTTTTTATCAGAGGCCAGTCATGAAGGCATGCAACCCCTATGTGATTGACTTCAGTTTCTCAGACTCTAACTGCCATGCAAAGACAGGTGTTACCATAAATCAGATTATTAACATAAACTGTCTGGTCAGGGGTGCCCAAGCCTCGGGCACACAAACATACTTATGAGGCAGAACATTCCAAGGCTCAGAGCGCAGTTCCCTGGAGCTGGTCAAGGGCTAGTCTTGAAAACAAGTCTTGCTTGGAAATGCAGGGATTTGAGAAACAGCTTTGCTGAGTTAATCCTTTCCTGCCTGCTGGGTATTCACACTGGGACTTCTAACTTGAAGGTGTCCCTGTTGAGCAAGAAAGGCCAAAGAAGGAAAAACAGCATTAGACAGGCATTATAGGGTAGGAATCAAGGGCTCTAGCTTTGATTTAACAGCTTGACTGTGCCACTTTCATCTTTGACAGTGGAGAAGTTGTTTAACTTGTCTGTTGTTACTTTTATTTCTCATTCGTAGAATGGAGATAATTGGAATATCTACCTCAAAGATTTATTGTGAGGATTAAACAACCTAATGTATATAAAATACTTCCCACATTAGCCATGACCAAATCAAACATGGTGGCTAAATGGAAATACCACATACCCTTACCTTCCTATAGGCTCTGTCCTTTCCGGCAGTAGGCTCCTTGATGCTGCAGCTCACCGCCATCTGAATATTGACATGGCAAGATAACCGGCATGGGAAAGGCTGCTGTGCTGATGATTACTGTGTTTATTAGTGCAAAAGTTTTTTGAAAAGGTGGTTTTACAGGTTGGGTTCTCTGAAAAGCAGGCTCTAGAAGACAGGAGAATGCAAGAGTTTTATTAGAGAATGTTCTTTCAGTCAACATTTGTGGAAGGGAAGAGAAGGGAAGAGAAGAGTGGAAGGGAAGACAAGGGAAGACAAGGGAAGACAAGGGAAGGGAAGGGAAGGGAAGGGAAGGGAAGGGAAGGGAAGGGAAGGGAAGGGAAGAGATGGGAGTGAGAGGGAAGAAATGGGAAGAAAATGAGCCCAGATCCTGTCCTGGGAGAAGCTGGGATGTGAAGCAATCTCAATGAAGTCCTCAGCTAATGCTACTGGCAGGTTTGAAGCTGAGATTCCCCTACAGATTTGTCCCAAGTTGAGGTGAAGGAGGCCAGGACTTTGCATCCCTGTGTCAATCCAGCTATTGAATTTTGCCCACTCTGGGAAGGGCACATCTTTGGTTGAGGCAGCTGTCCCCTGCTGAGACTATGATTACAGTTGCCTCGCAGGTAAGGGCAGGTGGGCTTCATGAGCGTGCAACCTGTGCAGACCCCGGCACAGAAGAGCCCGATATTTGGGTTAATTCTCTACTGCCACCACCTTGAAATTCTTAATAATATTTGAACAAAAGGCCAGGGCCCTCATTTTCATTTTGCACGGTATCCCACAAACTATAGAGTTGGTCCCAGCTAGGGGCTGTCTGTTGATAGCACTCTCAGTAGCTGGGATAATAAGTCTGTCTCTGAAGGGGGATTTGTGTGGCATATCACAGCACCACCAGCTTCTAGTATGGGAATAGAGAGGACCACTTCTAAGGAAAAATTGAATACTTTAAAGTAAACAAATAAGAGAGAACCTTTCTCTTTAGAGAGAAAGGTTCAAATTCTTTCCTGTAAATTAAGTTCTGTGTCATTCTCTGGCTTCCTGAAAAAGATCTGAGATTTTAAGTTATTCTGTGCCTATTTGATTGACCATGTAGAGCTTGAAACTTAAGTAAACGACAACAACAGACAGGCATTTTATACATCCTGAAGTCTCTGTTAGAGACTGTGGCCTTGTGCCCGTCAATTGATTGGCTTAAGATCAGCACGGTGAGAAAGCAGACACCGGAGGCATTTCCTTTTTCTGGGTAGTCAACTTGCTGGGAATTGTTTTACATTGTTCAATACGGGGAGAGTAGACCAAAACTAAAAAACAAAAAATAAAAAACATAACAAGGAGAAGGAGAAGAAAAAGAAAAAGAACTAAGGACACTTTTTTCCAGATGCTCAGCTTTGAATTGAGTTTGAATTTTGATGTTTCTTCTGTTTTCCCCAGAGCATTTTTCTGGAAGGTGCTATAAATTTAAGATATTAGTTCATGATCTTCATTACAAAAAAATGGACAACATGAGATCTCCTAAATATCTTCTCAGTTAATATATATTCTGTGATTCAGGTATATCCAGGGATTTTGCAGTTGACATACAGTATTGTTGTGGTTGTGGTGGTGGTTGTTTTCGTGCTAATACAGCCAGAATATAATACATTGGTTAACTTTTAAAAATCAATTTGATGTGGAAAAATCATTGAGATTTTGAAAACACACACCAAGTAATAGGTGACAGTCTGAGATGGCTCAAAAATTGGGCCAGAGAATGATTTATGATTTAAACCCTGTAACTTCCATGAAAATTTGCCTGACCCTGAGAGCTCAGCGATGACCTGTCCTCTGATGTCGGGGAGAACAAAGCAGGCAGTGGAGCTCCTGTAATTAGGGCTAAAAATGAAATACAAGACAGCATCAAGGACCACAAAAGAAGGCACTACAGTGTGACAGCTACAAGTACAGACTCTTGAGTCAGGTTGCCTGGGTTCAAATCCCAGCTCTATCTCTTTGTGATGATGGCCGTTTAAGGTAAATTACGGCTTCCTCCTCCATCAAGGCTTAGTTTTCTTATGTATAAACAGTGGTGAGATTTAGTTCATGGATTATAAGGAGTGTTAAATGGATTAACATGCATAAAGTACTTAGAATAACACCTAGCATATAATTAGTATTTTGGTGGATTTTTTGTTTTTGTATTTTTTTCCTTTTATTGAGGTATAATTGACAAATAAAATTATAAAGAGTGTACAATGTGTAATGACTTGATAGCATGTACATTGTGAAAAGATTCCCATCATCCAGTTAATTAACACATCTATCACTTCACATGTTTACTTTTCTCTCCCTTCATTTCCTTCCTTCCTTCCTTCCTTCCTTCCTTCCTTCCTTCCTTCCTTCCTTCCTCCTTCGTTCCTCTTTCCCTCTCTCCCTCTTTCTTTCCCTTTCTTTCTTTCTTTCTTTCTTTCTTTCTTTCTTTCTTTCTTTCTTTCTTTCTTTCTTCCTTCCTTCCTTCCTTCCTTCCTTCCTTCCTTCCTTCCTTCCTCCTTCGTTCCTCTTTCCCTCTCTCCCTCTTTCTTTCCCTTTCTTTCTTTCTTTCCTTCCTTCCTTCCTTCAACACTTAAATTCTACTCTCTTAACAAATTTTAATATGTAATACTGTGTAATCAATTATAGTTACCATGTCGTACATTAGAGCCTCAGACTTATTCATCTTACAACTGAGAGTTTATACCCTTTTATCAGCCTGTCTCTATCTTCCTCATCCTCCTGACTGCTCACAATCACCATTTACTCTCTGTTTCTATGTGTCCAACTTTATTTTTAATTTGACATGTAAGTGATACCATGCAGTATTTTTCTGCCTGGCTTATATCACTTAGCCCTCCAGTTCACCCAAATTGTTGCAAATCGCAGCTTTTCCTTATTTTTTTTATGGCTGACTAATATTCCTTTGTATATATCTCACATTTTCTTTATCCATTCATCTGTTGAGGGAGACTTATGTTGTTTCCATACTTTGACTGTTGTGAATAGTGTTGCAATGAACATAAGAGTACAGATATCTCTTCAAGGTAACGGTTTAATTTCCTTGGGTATATACACCCAGAAGTGGGATTGTTGGATCACATGGTAGTTCTGTTTGTAATTTCTTAAGAAATGTCCTTACAGATTTTTCATAGTGGCTATACCAGTTTACATTCCCACCAACAGTGTACAAAGGGCTCCCCTTTTCTCACATCCTTACGAGCATTTGTTACTGCTTGTCTTTTTGATAATAAGCATCTTAACAGACCTGAGATGATATTTCACTGTGGTTTTGATTTATATATATTTTTAAAGATTTTATTTATTTATTTATTTGAGAGGTAGAGAGAGTGTGTGAGAGAGCACAAGCAGGGGGAGCGGCAGAGAGAGGAGAGGCAGGCTCTCTGTTGAGCTGGGAGCTGGGAGCCCAACACAGGGCTCCATCCCAGGACCCTGAGATGGTGACCTGAGCCGAAGGCAGACGCTTGGAGCCACACAGGTGCCCTTGACTTATATATTTCTGATGGTTAATGATACTGAGCATCTTTTCATGTACCTTTTGTCCATTTGTATGTCTTTGGAAGTTTCTATTCTGCAGGTTCTTTGCCTATTTTGTAACTGGGCTACTTTTATTTTATTTTATTTTATTTTATTTTATTTTATTTTATTTGCTATTTAGTTGTATGAGTTCTTTATATATAAATTGGATATTAGCCCCTTATTGAATATGCAGTATGGAAATATCTTTTCCCATTTCATATGTCGTCTTTTCATTTTATTGATAGTTTCCTTTGCTGTGCAGAACTGTTCAGTTTGATATAGTGCCACTGATTTATTTTGCTTTTCTTGTCATTGCTATTGGTGTCAAATGCAAAAAGTCATTCCCAAGGCCCACTCAAGGAGCTTACCCTCTGTTTTCTTCTAGGATTTTGATGGTTTCAAGTCTTACATTCAAATCTTTAATTTGTTTTGAGTTAGTGTATGGTGTAAGATGGGGGTCCCATTTCATTCTCTGGAATGTGGCTGTCCAGTTTGCCCAACATCATTTATTGAAGAGACTGTTCTTTCCATATTGTATATTTTTGTCTCCCTTGTTGAAATTTAATTGACCAGATATGTGTGGGTTTATTTTTGGGCTCTCTATTTTGTTCCATTGATGTATATGTCTGACTTTATACCGATACCATTACTGTTTTGATGACTATAACTTTGTAATATAGTTTGAAATCAAGACGTGTGATGCCTCCATATTCTTTCTCAAGTTTGCTTTGGCTATTTGGGGTCTTTCATGTTCCCATAAAATTTTAGGACTTTTAAAAATTTCTGCAGAAAAAAATGCCATTGGAATTTTGATAGGGATTTCATTGAATCTGTAGTTTGCTATGGGTAGTATTTTAACAATACCAATTCTTCCAGTCCACGAATGTGGAATAGCATTCCACTTATTTGGGTCTTCTTCAACTTTTTAAGTTAATGTTTTATAGTTTTCAGTGTGCAGGTCTTTCATATTCTTGATTCAATTCATTCCTAAGTATTTTATTGTTTTTGATGCTATTGTAAATGGGATTATTTTCTTAATTTCCCTTTCCAATAGTTCATTGCTAGTGTATTGAAACTTTGATTTTATATACTGATTTTGTATCCTGAAACTTCACTGAATTTGTTTACTGGTTCTAACAGATTTTTGGTGGGGTCTTTAGGTTTTTCTATAAATAATATCATATCATCTACAAAGAGGGACAGTTTCACTTCTTTCCAATTCAGATGCCTTCCCTCCCACCCCTTACTTCCTCTGTCTAGGATTTCTAGTACTATGTTGAATAAAAGTGGCAAGAGTGGACAGTCTTGTCTTGTTCCTGATTTTAGAGGGAAAACTTTCAGCTTTTTATCATTAAGTATGATAAGCTGTGGGGTACATTTCTTCTTATTATGGTGAGGTACATTTCTTCTATATCCAATTTGTAAGGGATCTATCATGAAAGAATGTTGAATTTTATCAAATAATTGTTCTGCATCTATTAAGATGATCATATGATTTTTCTTCTTCATTTGTGATGTGGCATATCACATTTATGGATTTGTATATGTTGAACCATCCTTCAATCCCAGGAGTACATCCCACTTGATCGTGTGAGTGATCCTTTTAATGTGCTATTGAATTCAGCTTGCTAATATTTTGTTAAGTATTTTGGTATCCATGCTTATTAGGGTTATTGGCCTGTAATTTTCTTTTCTTGTTGTCTCCTTGTCTGGCTTTAGTATCAGGGTAATGCTTACCTTGTAAATGAATTTGGAAGTATTCACTCCTCTTCTATTTTTTGGAAGAGTTAGAGAAAGATTGTTACTAATTCTTTAAATGTTTGGTAGAATTTGCCGGTGTTACAATCTGGTCCTGGACTTTTCTTTATTGGGAGATTTTTGATTAATGATTCAATATCCCTACTGGTAATTGGTATTCAGATTTTCTGTTTCTTTATGATTCAGTCTTGATAGATTATATGACTCTTGGAATTTCTCAATTTCATCTAGGTGATCTAATTTATTGGCATATAATTGTTCATGGTAGTGTCTTATAATTCTTAGTATTTCTGTGTTTTCAGTTGTAATGTCTCTTTAATTTCTGATTTTTATGTATTTGAGTCTTCTCTCTGTTTTCTTAGTCTAGCTAAAGGTTTAACTAATTTTCTTAGTTGTCTGATGTGTAGGAGTCACTCAGCTAGTTTCTGGATTTCTCTCAGAGGAAATGGTTTCATATGTTGCTGTATTTTTGGTGTCCATGGGAGGAGGGAAACTCGGGAATGTCCCTTGTCACCATATTGGTCCCTGTAATGGTGTCTTTATACTTATAAAGGGGATAAAAATGATTGATAATATCGCAGACACTTTACACATCTTGATTCATTTAATTCTTTCAGTATCTTTGAAATATAGGCGTTAAGAAACTGAGGCTTAGATTGATTAAATAACTTGTTCAAATCCAGCAAACTGTCAGTGACAAAACAGGGATTCACCTCAGGTAAGATCATTTCAACTCCTTGCATCAAATTATGTAGAGGGTGAGATTCAGGTGAGATTCAAGAATACAAGTTCCATTAAAGTAGTCTTCAAAAGACATGAGCAAGTAATATTTAAGTTGTGTCTATAGGCTCATCTTATTGAGTTGAGGTCTTTGTAAACAGATGTCTTCATTTATGTAGATAAGTTTGAGATAAGTATCAACTGGACTTCTTACAGCCAAAAGCAGCCTGCCTGAAAATAAGATCCTATGGCAGGTGATGGTGTTACTGCGAGTTGCAATGAAATCGGCCTCAGGGAATTGGGTCTGCCAGCATGTTTCTGAGGGATAGTGGGATATCAGTGGAGTTGGCCAAGCTAATAATGGCTGCTGACGATTCCTTCAGTGCTGTCTCACTCTTGTCAGAGTAAATGTGTGCTGAGCTGTGTAAACTACATTTGTAATACACGTGTGTCAGGGGGGCGCAATCTGAAAGACCAGCTTCAACATTCATCTCATGATTGCTCATAAACAAAATTGCATTTGAGTAAGATGGGCATACTTCCCAGTTTTCCCAGGATGGTTCTGGTTTATGCTTATTGCCCCAGTATATTTATAGATAGCACTGACTTCACTTCTCAAAACTGTCCTAGTTCAGATGATAAATTAAATGATACCTCACATATCTACTGTATATATAATGGTTCCTGCCTCCCTTCCTAGCTATCTCTTATTTTGGTTCTGTAATCATGGCAAGCCCCTTTCTCTCCGTTTATTTGCAAACTGTAATTTTTTGCTTTCAAATTATGTATTACCCCTTTAAACTCATTTTTATTGTTCAGTTGATATATTTTTCTATTTGTGAAAATTGTTTGGATACCTTGAGTTGGGATGGAATGCACCATAATTGTTCTCAGAAAATTAGTGGAAATATATTCTTTTATTTAATGATATTTCACTTGGAAGTAGGATTTTCAGGAATGAATCAAATCTGTTAATTGAAGGATAACTTTATTCCTGGAACCTTGGCATATTATGGGCACTCAAAAAATGTTAAATGGATGCTAAACAAATGAATAGATGATTCCAAAGGTCCATATGGATCTTTACAGTTGGATTTTGTGGTCCTTTTACTGTGTTTTGTATTTACTGAGTTCCCATATAGAAAGTCATGTTTAAACCTACCCATTATGCTTATTGCTTTCAATTTCTGATGGTATTTAATCATCATGTCACACTGTAGTAGGCATCGCTTCTCTTCACTAATATCTGATTCTCCTATATTTCTGTATATGTGGGTGGATTACACTTATCTGTAGATTACATGTGCCCACATAACTTCCTTTGGAAAATAAAATGTGGATATGTGATCAGAATACTGAGGAAGCATTTACTGATGAGTTCTTTCTTTTAATGTATAACAAGAATAAACCTTAGGAAACACAGGGACATTTGCCAAGGAACGAATCCGTAAGTCACCGTAGAGTGTTGATACTATGCTTTGCACAGTCCCTGGCACAAATTTGGTATTAAATAATTGCTTGTTGAATATGAGATACAGTTGTTCAATAATCATTTCTTACTTTGTTCAGGCCATTCAGGTGAAGAAACTGAGAGTGAGAGAAACGAAGGAGCTGGCCCGAAGTCACCCAATTTGTTGGTACTTGGGCTGGAACTAGCACTCAGTGTTAGGCTCGTTGGTTAAAAGTCAACTATGAACTTGTGACTGCTGAGCATTCTACGTTATAAAAAGGTGGAGGGATTTCTTTCTTTCTCTGAAGTGTTAATGGAGAAAATAGTTAAACACCAGTAATTATTTTACAAAATGATGAATATAATATATATGTATGAACAGAAATATTATGTAAAAAAAACTATGTGTTTGTTTAAGTCAATCTCTGCTTAACACTATGCTAGGTTTGGGATAGGATGCAAAAGTAGTGCAAGACATAATTAACTTTAGACTATTTTAGGGTCTTTTTGGTGAGAGAATACACCAAAATAATAGTAGAGAAGAGACTAGATTTTGTTTAGGTTGGCAAAAGCCATAAGCAAATGGTGTTTTGAGCATGCACTAGTTGTGGTTGGAGATCATAGATTAACTAAGGAGAAAAGTGAAGCCTGCCTACTCTAGTGTGTCTGGTTCTTTGTGTTTATGGGAAAGAAGATCAAACTATTGATAATTGGATGTACTTACCAGCCAGAACAAAACCTCATAGAATTCCCTTTCTTTACATAGAAGCAACTCTGGTGGGCAAGAGTGGACTCACGTTAGATTTACTTAATAGACCCAGGGATGGTGAGGTCCCAGATGAGTTTTAGTATCATGTGGAGCAGTTATTAAGAATGGAGAGGGCCCCTGTGGTGTTCTACATAGGGCCTTCAAAGCCGGCTTGGGCACATGACACCCTCAAAGAGCTTCATTCCCTTCTCACCTGTGCTCATCTTCCCATTTGTACATGGGGCTGAATTTACTCAGTGATGCTATGTTGTCTTTTAACCTTAATCTGTGCATTTGCTTAAATTTTACTTTTATCACTTATAGTTCTGACTCTCAAAATCCATTTTCATGCCAGAAGTGAAAAAAATCTATGATTAATAGAAATAAAATTATAAAATGATGGAATTTTTTTTCCGAATATGAGTGTAATACTTGAACATGGAAAAATTTAAAATACTGAAAAAATGTGGCATGTGGGACTCTTCCATTCTTTCTCTCCCCTGGGTTGTCTTAAGCTTTCTTGGTGATCACTTAATGAGTAAAAGCCTGGGCTCTAGAGCCCTTCTGCCTGGGATGAAATCTCATCTCTACCTGCTAATTGTGTGACAAGACAAATTACTTACCATTTGTATGTTTTCTCATCTGCATAGGTGATAATAGTAGTTTCTACTTGGGTTGTGAGAGTTAAGGAGGTGGTGCATATGAAAACACTGAGAACAGTGCCTGAAACTTACTAAAAGATCAATGAAGTTCATTATCATTAATAATTTAGCTTCATCAGTGACAGAAAGGAGCAGGAATAGCAATATATTTGCTTGGAATACCTAATTAGCCAAAGCTAGGTCTCAAGGAGGATGAGCTCAAGTCTGCCGGCACTAGAACCTTCTTCGATGTAGGCATTGTCACCGGGTGAAACACAGGTGACTGCGGATTGATAAACATCCCGTGTGTTTTCACTGACCATGACCACATAAGTGGATGACTCAGTAGGTCAGCAGGCCAAATAAATATCTGCACTCAGATTGTCAACAAAATCAATTTTTATTTATCACCTCAGATCATCCCCTTGAAAAAAATCTTCATTTGTTATCTATTCAAACCATTGCCAAACTCCTAGTCAGATTGTTTCCCAAGATGGACCTAGGTAGATTATGACTAACTCTACCCTTAATTACTGTGCACATCATTGCATGTGGCCTTCTCACTATGGAAGCGCCAACATGAAGAAGGGCATCATTTTAGTACCGTAAGGAGAGCCGCCCTTGCCTGTGGGTCCATGTGCATCCTCTGCACCATTTGTTTGTGTGCTGCTGTGTTCTTGTATCACCTCAGGTTGTGGTCAAATAACTATAAAGTCTGTCATTGTTTCCTTACTTGCTTTGTATTGCTTACAGTTCCTTTATTGTTGACAGTTTGGGGTTTCTACTTTTAGCTACTATATGCAATACTGACCCTAAATTCCTTGATACAACACTTTCAATCCCTCCTGAACATATATTTCCTTCTTCCAATACAGTGGATCCACACCTTGATTCAATATTCCAACTGTATGTGAGAGAGTTGGATTTGATGAGAGCTGTGGTTGAGGCTGGGTAATGATAGAAGGGAAAGGATTTATGCAAAGAATGATGAAAATTATTGACACAAACATCAAATCAAGGAACTGATGAATGTTATGACTGGGAGCCACTCAGTAGGGTTGGTGAGCAGGTGGTGTACTCGGAAGTCATGAGCTTTAAGGGAACAGCAAGTCTTAAGGGAAAAGGAGGGCACAGTGGTTTGTGTGTGACAATGTAGAATCAAAAAGACGCTTAGTCCAGCTAAAAACTGAGAAGTATAAGGGGTAGAGAAGTCAACTCAATTTCCACTTGAATGGATTTCAGGGAACGATGTCACAGGAGAGAGAGCCGGCTTCCTGTTAGAGCAAAAAAAGTGAAAGGAAGTGCCTATAGACGTGGCTGAGAATAAGGGGGCTTTTAATGACGAGTGAGCTTGGTCCTCAAATGAGTCATGAAAAAGTTTCAGGGAATTAGTCATAAAAGAAGATAGAGCCAGATGGAGATTAGAATCTGCTGCAGGTGAAAGATGTCTAGCATTTCTTGGGACTGAAAACAAGAATGAAGATCGTAGAGATTCACCATGAACTGGGAAGTGGAAGTAGGTGTGTAGGCGCAGAAGGTGTGTGCGGCTCTGGACATGCAGCGTCCTTCAGTGCCGGCGTGAAGGCCTTGAGGATAGCAGAGGAAAGATGTAACTATGTGAATTGGAATAATTGTCACTTTGATAGGTAAAAATGCTTTTCAGTCATATATGTATTTAATTATAAAATCAAGATCAAATGTATATGGTTTCCTACTTGCTTTTGTAACTTCCACTTTATATCATACATATGCCATTCATGATTCTTCTCACCTATGATTTTTAAATGGCCGTATATGTAAGGGAATTTATTTAACCATCTCCTTATTGTTGGAGACTTAAGTTGTTTCCATAAATATAAAATATATAAATTTTACCCAAGCAATATGTCACTGAAAATACATTTAGAAATGGAGTTATGAACACTGGGGAAGGTGCCAATATTTACTGTCAAATTTAAATAAGTATGTTAGATTTAAGGCTCTTTGGAGGCAAAAAAATTGAAATGAGATCTATAGAAGTCAAACTCAGAATGGTTAGAGGTTAGTCAGTTCCCTGACTTTTTTTATGGAACCAAATTTACCTTTAGATCCAAGGATGTTCAGTCTAGAGAAAATGAATTTCAAATTTTGCAAAGATAAGTCAGGGTCATAGTTGGAGGAGACGCTGTGAATCAGCCACATTTGGAGTTCAGAGATCCTGACCGCATAAGTTCTGTGTGAGTCTGTGGAATGCACAGCAATTATATATGAAGGATGCTGTTGCCTTAGATTCCCCCATCCAATCTCTGGGGGTCACAGGATTTTACTGTGAGCCAGGTCATCGGGCCTAGAAAGGAATACATCACTGATGGTTTTGAAAAGTTAACTCTTAAGGATACTGAAATACAATTTATTGTTTGGGGAAAAAATCAGTAGTATATAGGTTATTAATCTTTTTATGAAAGTCTGTCTTCAAGCCTCAACTCCCTGATCTTTACCTTAGGCTGTTTATGGTCAGGATTATTTATCTGGTTTTAATATCATTGGATTTGGTGGGATTTAGTGAATGTCAATTTTCTCTTTTTTTAGAAAGATTTGTTTATTTTAGAGAGAGAGAGAAAGAGAGAGAGCAAGGGGAGGGGAAGAGGGAGAGGGAAAGAATCTTAAGCAAACTCCCCACTGAGTGTGGACCCCCCTCCCCAATGAGGGGCTCGATCTCACAACCCCAAGATCATGATCTGAGCTGAAATCAAGAGTCAGACACTTAACAGACTGAGCTGCCCAGGAGCGCTGTGAACATCAATTTTCTAAATTGGATCTGGGTTAGACTTGGACACTCTACCTGTGGGGGCTTAATTACTGAAATTGTAGGAAGTATTTCACCTTCACGTGTTACCAATAAGCCATTGGTTATCAAGTAGGGATGATTTTGTCCCTCTTCTCCCCAAGGAACATTTGGCGGTGTCTGAAGACAGTTTTAGTTGTCACAACCGGAGGAGGGTGCTACTGACATCCAGCAAATAGAGAACAGGGATGCTGATGAACATCGTACAATACACAGGACAGTCCCCACAACAAGGAGTTCTCCGGCCCCAAATTTCAATAATGCCGATGTTGAGAAACCATGTTATAAGCAGTCCTCTGTAACAGCTAGTGCTTTAGCAGGTTCTAGGGTCATTTTATTTCATGACGCATTTTAGATAATCTTAAGTATTCTCAGTAGGTCTTGGATGTTGCTGTCTTCCTCAAGCACTTTTTGTACTTATTAAATATATTTTATATTTATATATACATACATTTATATATACATACATACATACAATATATATACATATATTAAATGTATGTCGTGCTTGTATGTAGTGGTTTCCTTACTCTCTGTCATAACTGATATGTGAAAGGCAAGAGGTGAGTTTCCCTCCATTGAACATCCCATTTATACAGCATATTTTCCTGCTTACATAATTTGTTCCACAGGTTGAGAGAAGAAAGGTGCTCTTCCCCTATAATTTCCAAATCATAGACTTTTATTTTCTTACTTGAAACAGCAACCATGTCTACTAGCAGAGGCTTCTGAGTGACTCAAAGAACAGCAGTCAGATTCACAGCTGGAAGCAAATGCTTTACTCGGAGAAGTCTTTCCTGATAAATTTTGCTGCATCCTTGACAGGGCGGAGAACAGTTAAAGGAACAGAAACATCTTGCTCCTGGCTGGTGGGGGGAGGAGAAGAACATAAATTAATACTGTTTCTCAATCCCTACTCTTTCCTCCTCTTGTTTTCTTTCTGCCTCCCATCTCTCCTGGCTTATAATGCCCAGTTTGGCTGGAAATGAACAAGTCTTGAATAGTTAGAAGCTATTAGAATAAAATTCAGCCTCTTCATGGACAAAGCTTTTCATTATCTGGTCTCCACTTGTCTCCCTTACTTCTCACCTGTGCTGGACTCCAAGCACAATCCCTAAAACAGTGATTTCCTAACATGAGTGGGCATTTAAATCAAAATGGACAATGAAAATTATGCACCCAATTCCAACAGGGGTGCGGAGGGAGTGGGGTTTCCCCATACCACCAAGCAATTCTCACACATCAGCTGAGTGTCCTACAATTCAACTCGGTCTTTCCAGTATCTTCCCAGAGATAGCCTCAGATTCTACAGGTTAAAAGTTCATCCTACAAGCCTGCTTTCCATTTTCAAATGCTAACCCCAAGCCCAAGTTGTTACCTATACTTGTGACAAACTAGCTATAAATTGGGGGTTCTCATGACCTCCTTGGGTTTGTTGAATTTGCTAGAGAAGCTCACAGAACTTAGGAGACCCATTTATTCACTAGATTACTTGTTTATTACAAAGGATATTAAAGGACATGGATCAACAGCTGCATGAGGAGAAGCATAGGACGAGGTCCTGAGCAAAGGACCTTCTGTCCTTACGGAGTTTGAAGCCCAGAATGGTGGCACGTGGAAGTGTTCTGGTTCCACAACCTGGAAGCGCTCTGAACCTCATCCTTTAGGTTTTTATGGAGGCTTTATTACATAAGCAGGCTGGTTAAATCATTGGCCGCTGTGGATTGTTTCAACCTCTAGTCCCTTTCTCCTCCCCAGAAGTCAGGGGGTGGGACTGAAAGTTCCAACCCTCTATTCACGGTTGGTTCCCTTGGCAACCAGCCCCCATCCTTTGGTGCTCTCCAAAGTCACGTCAATAACATAAACCCAGTTGTGGTGGAGAGGGGCTTGTTGTGTATAACAAGACACTCATTTCATCTTCTTGGCTCTAAAGCAATTTCTGGAACTGAGGACAAGAGACCAAGTGTATTATAACAAAAGATGTACCCACTGCTCTTATTGCTCAGGAAATTTTAAGGGTTTTGGGAACTGTGAGCCAGGAACTGTGGACAAACACTAAATATATATGAGAAATGTCTTGGTCATCTGAATGACCAAATATATATTTCCTATAAATCACAATATTGCACAGATGTGCATTAATGTAAAGATTTCTGGGACCATTTTGCAGGTATTCTGACAGGTATAGACGCTCAGGAGCCATATCCTTAAGAAACTCCCTGGGTAATTTGGATACAACTCCACTGGAATTTGTAATCCATTGCCCAAATATTTCAGACCTTTCCGTAAATCCTCTGCTTAGCTCATGCTCCTTCCTTGCCTAGACCATGCTTTCAATCTCCTTTGTGGTGTCTTTCCTGTACTTTCCAGGCCTTCTTAACCACCCCCACCTCTGTGTCCCTATAGCAACTTATACTTTTATTATTAAAGCAAATATAATAATACATAGCAATTCTGTGAGCTCCATTCATTTCCTGGATAGATTGTGGACTCCTTAAGGAATAGATACTTCTTTAAAAAAATCAATACACAGAATACAGTTTGCACCAAACTAGGTGTATCAGTCATCTCAAGCATCACGCTGAAATCCTGGAAGTCAGAGCTTCTGCTGTGAAAAAAAAAAAAAAGAAAGAAAGAAAGAAAAAATATCTTGAGAGTAAATTTAGTCTTTTAGAAATCACTTTTTAATTCCCAAAAATGGAAGTCACCATTAGCACTAAGATTATTAGAAAGTTTCAAATACATAAGGAAATACATGAGTCATAAATAACAATATCTGTAATAAAGAATAAATTATGAAATAGGTATGTAAAATGAAACCAGTTGATACACACATGCTCGCATGCATATGATTGGAAAGAAATATATTACAATTTTATAGTGAGATTTGATAAAGTTAATTTGTCTATCAGTACCCACAAAATGAAGGCCATGCCAGTGACCTGTTCCATGTTACAAATCTAAAACTAAGTCAGCCTGAACTTAACGGAAAACAACTATCAAGGAAACCTAAAATATACCAATCACAATCCTCCAACTCATTTTAGGTAGCTTACCTTACCCTCAAATAGGACCTGGTGGCTGCATAAGGAAATCCCCGCCCTCTCAGCCAATCATGCCCTGTTTCCGAGTTACACTTTCTGATGTTCTATAAAACTCACTCTTGCCCAAAATACCTCGGGAGGAATGCTCCCGTGCTTGCGAGGCACTGTACTTCCCCCAGTTCACGGATTGTTTCTCCTTGAATAAAGGACATCAAACTCATTATTAAGGTGTTTTAGTTGTGTCATTTGACAGATTAACTAAATTTAAGATATACTTTATATATTGTAAGGACAATATAAATTGAAAATAAAAGGCTTACTTATTCCTGTTGAAATGGGTGAAGATATTTCCCTCTCCTCCCTTTTCTTAGAACATTTACCTTAGAAAACATGTAATTCTAGGTACTTTCTCATCTCTTTGAGATGTATGTAAAGTTTTTGAAGACTAGAAAGGCAGCTTTGTCAGCTTTATGACCCAGAAATGCCTTTCTCAGGAAAGTGGAGCCATCTCTTTGAAATGCAAGCATCAAAGGAGAGCACCCCTATCTTCCAGTTTCTCTGGGAAGGTAGGAGCTAACTTCCAAGACACGAAATTACCTGGGGTCAGAAAGAGTCTGTTTTTCAACTTGGGTCACTCCAGTTAACAGGTAACGTTAATATTAACTATGTGGGACAAATGAAGTCGTTAAGTCTTCTTACTTGAGGATTAGTTATCGTTTATTTTGAAAACTGGTTTTATTTTTTCAGCTATGTAAAAGGGTGAGACTTCTTTCTGTCCTTGCCGTCTGTGATGCGTATTATACCCGGGTTTGCTGCTTATTCAATAACAAAACTGCTTCTCATTCTCTACTACCTTCCTGAAGAGGATTTCGGGGTTGGGAGATTTTGTTTTTAATTTTATTTCCCCAACGATATTTGTTTAATTTGCACGTGTTCTACAATGAACTGTTTATTTAAATATGAGGTAGAAATTTCCTTAGAATATTTTTGCTCTCTGCTGGGACTCCCTCCCCCCACCCTTTTTAATTAAAAGATATCAAGAGAAAGGAAGCCTAGTGGGCCAGGAAGGGAAGGGTAGTGAGAAAGGGATGGATATCAAACACTTATTTAGTGCATTTTGTTGAGTGCCAAGTGTGTGTAATGTAATATGTGGAAATGTGGGGACAATGGTAAAAAGTCATGGTTCCCACTTGAAAGGATGACTTAGTCTAATTGAAGACATGGCCTTGTTCTCTAGTAATACAAGAAACTAAAGAAGATGGTGGAGACAGACTCATTTACCATGGGCTGAGGAAGTGAGTGTTTATCACCAAGGCTCCAAATTGGAATGTCCCAAATTTTAAGAGAAAGGACACGCTTTATTGATTGACAATTCTAAAACCAAGATGAAGACAGTCTTCTCCAATGATAGCAATGCATGGTTGAAATGAAGAGTATTTTTCTTGTGTAACTAGATTATATTATTTTAAAACCAGTTGTGAATGGCAAAGTTCCTTATACATGGGATCAAGATACCTCTTACTAAAAGTTCTCTATCCTAACTCAAAATGTCTCATAGATCTAAATGTAAAGCATAAAACTCTATAAAGTTTTAAGAAAAAATAACGGAAAAATCTTTGCCACAAGTTCTTAGACATGACAATAGCAAAACTACCTATATATTTAAAAAATAACAATAATAAATTGGACTTTTGATCTGTGCCTGCAAAAAACCAGTTAGAATGAAAATGCAAGCTACAGATTGGGAGAAAATGTTTGCAGGTCACATTATCTGAGGAAAAACTTGTATTAAGAATATATAATGAGCTTTCAAAGGCAACAGAGAGAAAACAAATAACCCAATTTGAAAATGGACCAGATTTTTGCCTTAAAGTTGACTTTGTCTTAGGGGCGCCTGGGTGGCACAGCGGTTAAGCGTCTGCCTTCGGCTCAGGGCGTGATCCCAGCGTTATGGGATCGAGCCCCACATCAGGCTCCTCCGCTATGAGCCTGCTTCTTCCTCTCCCACTCCCCCTGCTTGTGTTCCCTCTCTCCCTGGCTGTCTCTCTCTCTGTAGAATAAATAAATAAAATCTTTAAAAAAAATAAAAAATAAAAAAAAAATAAAGTTGACTTTGTCTGATGCTGGTAGAATCACACCAGATTTTTTTTTTTTTTAAATAGTATCTGCATGGAATATTTTTTTCATTTGTTTATTTTTTGGCCCTTTTCTCCTTATATTTAATATACATAAACAACATACAGTTGGGTTTAAACAATCTTTTCCTTTTAATATTTTATTGCATTCTTATTTAATGACTTATTTAATCTTTAAATTGAAAGATATAATAAATCATCTTATAATTTATTTTTTCTTCTTCCATGTTGCTTTTTCTCCTCTTACTGATATTCTCTCAGATTAGTTAAGATTTTAAAACCATTACTATATTTCTTCCTCCCACATTATAATTTGTTAGTTGTGTCTCTTATTTCTTATTTTACTGTTATGCTAGAGCTTATGACACACAATTTATGTCCTTGACTTATTAAGTTGACATTCTACTAATTCTCAGGAAATGCAGGTATGTAAGAACTCTTTGACTGCCTTCACTTTATAATTGTCCTAAATTTTATTCTTTATATATTTTAAATGTCAGAAGACATTCTTTTTTTAAAAGATTTTATTTATTTATTTGAGAGAGAGAGAGAGCACAAGTGGGGTAGAGAGAGGTAGAGGCAGAGGGAGAAGCAGACTCTTTGCAGAGCAGGGATCCCCAACCGGGGGCTTGATCCCAGGACCCTGGGATCATGAGCTGAGCTGAAGGCAGATGCTCAACTGACTGAGCCATCCTGATGCTCCCAGAAGACATTCTTATTATTGTTTTACACAATCAGTACAAAATTAGATTTAGGCATATATTTAAACTTTAAGGTACTCTTCATACCGTTCTGCATTACCATGATTTCAAATGGAATGAATTTTCTTCTGTTGGAGAATTTCTGCCTTTATTATTATTTTTAGTGTGATTCTCCCAGTGAAATTTTCTTTCAATTTCTGTTTTACTAGAACTGTGATATTTGCCTAAATTTTTTCATTCGTAGTTCTTGATTTTAACAGATTACATTAATTTTAACTATATTTTAGAAGGAAAGTTTCAATAGTCATAGAGTTCTAGGTTAGCAGTTATTTTCTCTTTGAACTTTAAGAAATTTATTTCTATGTGGCTGGCTTCCATCATTTCTGTTAAAAAGACAGTTGTCAATATTTTATTTGTTTCTTTAGAGGAACTTTCTCTAAAAGCTTTTAAGGTATTCTTTTTTCTTTGGTTTTTAGCAGATGTTACTGGTTTGCTTTTCTATGTATTTGTGTTGCATAAATTTTTTTGAACATCTTAAATTTGTGATTTTGATGCTTTGGATTAGTTTTGGAATATTTTAAGCCAATAGCTCTTCTAAAATTGCCATTCTCTCTCTCCTTTTTCCTAGCTCTCCAGTAACAAATATGTTAAAATATTCATATGTCCCATTCCTTCTTACAGTTTACTCTGTATTTTTTTCCTTTGTGCTTCTTTCTGCATCTTTTTTGTTACCTTTTTTGTTTGTATTCCTTGAGAGAGAGAGAGAGGGAGAGAGAGAGAGAGAGAGCACGTGCACGTGAGCAGTGGAGAGGGAGGGGCAGAGGGAAGGGGAGAGAAAGAATCCCAGGCAGGCTCTACCCTTAGCATGGAGCAGGACATGGGGCTCAATTGCATGACCTGAGATCATGACCTTAGCCAAAATCAAGAGTTGGACACTTAACCAACTGAGCCACCCAGATGCCCCTTGTTACATATCTTTTTTTAAAAAATTGAAATATAATTGGTATAAAACATTATATTAGTTTCAGGTGTACAGTATAATGATTCAATATTTGTGTATATTATGAAATGTTCACCAGAATAATCCTAGTTAACATCTATCACCATACATTGTTGCAAATTTTTTTCTTGTGATGAGAACTTTTTAAGATTTATTTTCTTAGCAACTTTTAAATATACAATACAGTATTTATTAACAATAGTCATCATGCTGTACATCCTTAGGACTTATTTTAGAACTGGAAGTTATATCTTTTGATCACCTTCACCAATTTTCCACCATCCCCCATACCCCCATCCCACTTCCCAGCCTCTGGCAACCACCAATCTGTTCTCTGTATCCATGAGCTCTTGTTACCCATCTTTTGATTTGCCACTTCTCTCTTCTGATATTTCTAATCCTCCAGCAACTTAATTCTTAAATTCCATCAACTTAGTTCTTAAATTCAGGTATAGTATTTTTTTGTGCATTTAAATTACAGATATATGCCAACATCTTAGTCGTCCATGGGCTTGTTCTTTTGTTTTTACTTATTTGGTCTTGCCTCCTAGCATATTTTTCTTCTTCTTCTTTCTTCTTCTTCCTCTTCTTCTTCTTCTTCTTCTTCTTCTTCTTCTTCTTCTTCTTCTTCTTCTTTTTTTTTGTTTGTTTTCATTGTGGTAAATGTATATAACAGAAAACTTGTCATTTTAAATATTTTAAGTGTACAGTTCATTTATTATATGTACAATGTTTTTTAACCATCACATTATCTATTTTCAAAACATTTTCATCATACAAACAGAAATTCTATACCCATTGAGCAAGAACTATTCATTCCCTCTACCTCTCACCCCTAGTAGCCTCTAATCTATTTTCTGTGTTTATGAACTAAACCATACAATATTTGCATTTTGTGTCTGGCTTATTTCACTCAGCATAATATTGTCAAAGTTCACCCGTATTGCATCATGTATCAGAACTTCACTGCTTTTTATGACTGAATAATATTTTGTTATATGTATATACCACACTTTATTTATCCATTCTTCTGTTGATGGACACAATAGTTGGTTCCAATTTTGGGCTATTATGAATAGTGCTGCATTGAACATATATGTGTATCTGTTAGTCTCTGAGAAATACATCTAGGATTAGAATTGCTGGGTCATGTGGTAATTCTATGTTTCACTTTTCAAGAAGCCACCAAAATGTTTTCCAGAATGGCTACACCATTTTACATTCCTATTAGCAACATATGAGGGTTTTAATTTCCCTAAACCCATGCTATCACTTGTTATTATGTTTTATTATTGTTGTTGTTGGTATTATTATTTTTATCATTATTATTGTTGTTACAGCTGTCTAAATGGGTGTGCAATAGTGTCTCATTATAGTTTGTATTTTCTTTACCTTAATAACTAATGATATTAAGCATCTTTTCATATCCTTATTGGCTATCTGTAGATCCTCTTTGGATATATGTCTATTCAAGTCTTTTGTCCATTTCTTCATTAGATTATTTGTTATTAAGTCATAGGAGTTCTGGATGTTAACCCACATGCCAACACCGATGTCATGAAGCTTTTCCACAATGTTTTCTTCTAGAAAGCCTGCAGTTTCAAGCCTTTGAATCTTTAATACATTTTGAGTTGATTTTTGTGTATGGTTTAAGATAATGGTTTGCATGTGGGGATCCAGTTTTTCCAGCATCATTTGTTGAAGAGACTATCCCTTCCCAGTGTGTATTCTTGGTGCCCTTGTCAAAGATCAGTGGACCTTGACTGTATATGGATGAATTTATTTCTGGGTTCTCTATTCTCCTATATTAGTCTATTTGTCTGTCTTTATATTAGTATTGAGCTGTTTTAATTCCTATAGTTTTATAGTATGTTTCTAAAATAGGCAGTGTGCGACTTCTCGCTTTGTTCTTTTTTCTTCAAGATTGTTTTGGCTATTCAGAATCCTTTATGGTTCCCTATCAGTTTTGTTTTGTTTTTTGAGAGAGAGAGAATGACAGAGAGAGAGAGAGAGAGCATGAGCAGGAAGGGAGGAGCAGAGGGCAAGGGAGAGAAAACCCCAAGCAGGCTTCATGCCCATTGAGGAGCCAGACCTGGGGCTCAATCTCACGACCCTGAGATTATGACCTGAGCTGAAATCAAGAGTCAGATGCTTAACTGACTGAGCCACTCAGGTGCCTGGCTCCATATCAATTTTAGATTTTTATTTTTGTTTCTGTAAAAATTGTCATTGGGATTTTGATGGGGATTGCACTGAATATGTGGATCACTTTGGGTCGTGTGCCCTATTTGTCAAACTGCTTCACAGTAGTCAATTGAATGATGTTTCTTAATTTGACCAGTCCTATGTTGCTGCAATTTAGGTTTCTAGTCTTCTGATAGGAAAACAGTGCTGCTATATCTATCCAAGTTACTTCACAAATATAAGTAAATTTATACTTTTGATAGCGTCAAATTGCCTTCCATTGAGGTTGTAGCAATTGTACTCCTTTCATCAGTCTGCATCAATGCCCATCCAAACACCTCCTTTAACACTGTGTGTTGTCATTCGTTTTGACCTTTGTCTGTCCATCTTATGGGTAAAGATGTTATCTCAGAGCAAGGATACTCCTAGTAAACTCTATGTTTTTTTATTATGTAATAAAAATAATAGCAAAAAAAAAATGCGACAGTGGTTACTGTGTGCTAGGCATAGGTGTGTTTCTAAGTTCTTTATAATTCTTAACTCTTATTTCTCAGGCCTACCTTTGGGGTAAGCATTGGTTTATTCTCATTTTACAATGAGAAAACTGAGGCATAAAGATCAGATAATCTCCCCCAAGGTCCTCAGAAGTGAGGGCACAATCGAAACAGGAAATTGGACTTTAGAGTTTGTGTTCTTCATAGGGTGGCAGGAACCCAGATAATAATTCTAGGTATAATCTCAAGATAAGAATTACTTTCCTTATGGTAAAAATAAGATATTTATAACTGTTTACATTCTTTCTTCCTTTAACAGCCGAGTGTATTATTAGAAGCCATTAGAACACCCACATTGTATTAATTTGCTGTGGCTGCTGTAACACAATTCCACAAACGGGTGGCCTAAAACAACGGAAATGTGTTCTCTCATTGTTCTGGAGACCAGAAGTATAAATCACAGTGTTGGCAAGGCCACACTCCCTCTGAAGGAGAATATATTCCTCGCCACTTCCAGTGTGGCTCCTGGCACGTCTTGACTTACGGCTACCTCACTCTACTGTCTGCCTTCATGGTCACATTGCTTCCTCTTCTGTATGTCTTTCCCTCTGTGCTCTCTTTTGTTCTCCCTTTGCCTCTCACTTAAAAGTTACTTGTGATTGATGTAGGACTCACTTAGATTATCCAGAATAAGCTCCTTCTCTTAAGATCTTTAACTTAATCACATCTTTTGCAGTATAATGTACTATTCATTCTTTTTCTGTATCGGGTAATATTCACGGGCCCAGGGGATTAGGACATATACAAATCTTTTGGAAGGGGGGCAACTTTTAAGCCACTAAGCGTATTTTCTCTTCACCTCAAATACCTTGAACCTTTTCCCTCCTTCATTCATCCATCTATTTTCTCTAAAATATTCGTGAAAGGTCTGCCATGTGGCCAACATTGTTTGATGTGCCAAGGAAAGAACAATGAATAGAACAGGTAACCACTCTGTCTTCATAGTGCTTACATTCCATTTTTAGCTGAAGGAGCCAAATATATAAGGAATACATGAGTAAATACATAGAGTGCCATCAGGTGATAAATGCTATGGGAAAAAATCAAGGGAAGGGGTAGAGGACATGCTGTGTGTGGGAAAGGGGGGTGGAAATTTTAAGTATGGTAGTTTGAGGAGGCCTCTCTGAGAAAGCTGACAAATGGCTTCTCTTTTTTTTTTTTAATATTTTTTATTATATTATGTTAGTCACCAAAAAGTACATCCCTAGTTTTTGATGTAAAGTTCCATGATTCATTACTTGCATATGGCTTCTCCAAAAGATATCAGGTTTGAATCCCTAGGACTCGTAAATGTATCTTGTTATCCTGATGTGATTAGAGGTCTAGAGCAGAGAAGGTTATATTGGATTATCCTGGTGGGCCCTAAATGTTGTAACAAATGTCTTTGTAGCAGAGACAGAGGCGATGTCATAGAGACAGAAGACCGGCGCAGTGTGACCACTGGGGCAGAGATTTGCGTGACGCAGCCGCGGCCCGGCTTCCGTGAGAAGCTGGAAGGTGTACGGAAAGGGGTCTCCCCAGAGCCTTTGAAAGGAGGACGGCCCTGTTGACAACTTGATTTGGGCCCCATGATTTTGGACTTCTGCCCTCCAGAACTGGGAGAGAATGAATTTCTATTGTTTTAAGCCACAGAGTTTGTCTTATTTGTTACAGCAGCCACAGGACACTACGACAATGACATCAGCACACATCTTTGAAGGAGGTGAGGGAGCAAGCCAGGCGCGTATCTGGGGCCTGAGAACTCCTGGCAGAGAGAAAGTTCATGTCCGTTAGCCTTGAGATGGCAGCATGGTTGGGGAAAATTAAGGCAACCACCGAGGCGCAAGAGCAGCGAGCAGGGAAAGGGGCAGTGGGAGGTGAGACGAGAGAGGACAGAAGACTTGAGGATTTGGTGATGGTGTTCATTCGCACTCCCTATGAGATGAGAAGTCCCTGAAGGGTTTTGAGCAAAGGGACAATAAGGTCTGTTCCTTTCTTTGAACAGCTCTCAGTTTCTACATGAAGAAACCAGGATCCCTCTGTCTGTGCTATTGTAATGGACTACAGGGGGGCTACAGGCAGTCGCAGGAACCAGTCAGAAGGCTAAGGCACATGCGTAGTAGGCAGCTGATGCTCTGAGTCTACAGCTTATAGACGTTGGGTGGAGATAAACACTGCTAAGTGTTACAGCACTGGAAGTATGCTTTAAACCCTTTCATCATAGGAGGTAAGGTGGCATGTATGTATTAGTTCAATTTCATCAAGGGGCAGTTAGTTTTCCTAATAGCAAATACTTTATAAACATGAGGGGTGGTAACATTGATATAAAAGGCAACTACTGGTGTTTCAGCTATTATTATTTCTGATCAACATTGTGAGGAAGGCTTTGCAAATGGATGTTAGAAGGGAATTTTCATGGGTGAATTTAGTGGCTTCTTGATAAGCATAATGGGTATGCCTCTAAAGTAAGTGTGAATTCGGTTGTATTCGACATATACAGATTGGTAAACTATCTGGGGCTTTCCACTCCTGCTTGTATAGGATAATAGAGTCAGGGAAGTTTTTTTGCTCCTCGTCTTTCAGAATGCCATTCAAGGCATAATCCTAATGTAGTCATGGGTTAGAGTGTCTTGGTTGGCTGGTCAAATATTAGAATATTAGATTAGACTGAGTCCTGCTTCCAAAATATTGTTCAGAGAGAAAAACCTTTTATGCAAAAAGGGGTTGCTTAATCTCAGAAAACGTGTAACTGGAACTTCATCAAGCTGACAGGAACAAGGCATATGAGTGTTTTCGTGCCTACTTTTCAATAATGATTTGACTTATAAATGGCAGTGGCAGAATTTAGTCTGGGATTTGTTTTCATTGAAAACCAGGTAGTGTGATTATATGAGAGTAGATATCTTTCATCTTCCTTAGTAGCAACTTAGGTTCAAGAGAGTATTTTAATGAAGGTTTCACAGCAGAAGTTCCCATGCTGAACATATGCACATCACTTTGGACTAGAAGGGGTCCCCTCTCTCAAAATGTAGATTCAGATTTTCTTTTCTTTCCCCTTGATACCCAGATATTAATGTGTTATCCATTATCTATCATAGAGTCACTCTGATTGCCATCTAAACGATTTTCCTAAAGCATATTTTTGTGCAATTTGAACAAAAGGTAGATTCCTGCTTCCTAAAAAGCATTCTTTATACTTTATAGCATGCAGAATGTTCGAGCATGGGTAAATTTTCCTCATTTTATACATAAGGTAATAATGGTCTAGAGAGAATAAGTCACAAAACTTAAAAAAATATTTTATTGGAGGAAAGATATTCCAAAGCATTTATTCCTTCTACTGTAAAATAAAATTAATACAGAATATTGGCTGTAATATTCTGAAACAATGATGAAACAAAATAACAATTTCAAAATCCATACATATAGAATCATTTAAAATATTCTCAAATCATAAAACAAATTCTAATCATTCCCCAGTCTTTTTTGCTTTATATATTTGGATTTGAAGTACAGAAATGAAGTTGTGGGAGAATGTGAAACGTGTGTCCCTTGCACTGTGTTCTTGCACATGCAAAATAAAGTCCACTAGCTATCCTTTGCTCTCGTTGAGGGATCTTTTTAAATCTATGCTTTAATAATACTTTAAATTAATAATCCTAATAATAGACACAATTTATGGATTATCTACTTTGTTTATATAAATAGTTTAATCCTTAAAATAATCCTGAGACTATGTGTTGTTTTCCAGAGGAAGGAATTCAGGTTAAGACTAGATAAATAGCCTGCCCAGGTCCACAAGGCTAGAAAGTGGTAAAGACAGAGCTGTACCAAAATTTTCTCTGAAATGTGTTTCCACGTTCTCTTCCTTAAATCATAATGGTGAATTACAATAACCCTGAGAAGTGGATAGAGAAGTCAGTGTTATTCATAAAGGGACAGAGAAGTTAGTGTTATTCATAATCCATATGTGAAGAAAATGAGATCATGTCTTAAATGGCAGAACTAGTTAATAGTAGAACTGGCCTTTAACTAAGACTCCCACTTGCTGAGCGGTGCTCTTTCCTTTGGACCACTCTGTGGCTCAGTTTATGATGTATACTTTTGCTTTTCTTACCATCTCAAAGTAGGCACCCTGTAAAATCTTCCTTTAATTTCCACTCCTGAATACTTATGAATAAAATGACTTCTAAATCTCTGATTAGATAGAGAAATCTCTACAGTTCACTTTCTTACTCATTTCATCTTCTCAAGCTTTGCAAATTTGAGAAAATCCGTTAGACAAATACATTGAGCAAAGTCACTTTAATCCACTTTCTTTAAACAGGGATTTTTATTGAACAAAGTAGAGAATTGGCTCTATCAAACTTTTATTTCACTTTATTGTGAATCCTCTAAAAATGTCCCTAATTTCCCTGAGGAAATTGGTTTACAGATGGTGTATTCTTCTTTATGTAATCACGCACGATTAAGAGGATACATTGGTTTCTTTTTTAGAGAGTTGTCCAATGTAAAAAGCAAACTCCATCTCATTTATACATACAAACACATGGTCTACCATCGTGTTGCACTAAATGCTCTCTTAAGAATGAAACCGAAAACCTTAGACTAATTTCTTATAATCATGATAAAGTCTCTTGCTTTTTGGAAATTTATATAAATTAACTCTACTTGGTATTTAATTGGAAGAGGGGAGGAAGAGAAAGAGAGGAGAAGGGCAAGTAGAGGAGAAAGAGAAATAGGAGGAAAAGTCAGTGGGTGTGTGTGTTTCTACTCATGTATACCTACAGGGACTAAAAGTTTTGTGATTCACAGTTAATTGGCTATGTTTCTTTTGACAGTTTAAGTTTAACTTCTAAGTAGTGTTGGCAAAGGATAAAATGATTACCTTGATTGGAATCACAAAGACATTTCCTTTGTGCAACCCAATTAGCTATTTTTTTCCTATCTCTTAAAATCATTTTCCTATTGTCTGGATGCATCCTATATCAGCTGGTGTCTGTGACTTTTGCTACGCAACCAACATGTTTAATTAAGTCATTTTAATGAATTAAAATATGCTGTGGCTTTCTAGCATTTGTTGCCCACAGTCTCACTGCTTTTGAAAAAAAGTCTGATTTATCATAGAGATGTGATAACTTCAAGTATGAAAAGGATTTTTTAATGTTTTTATCTGAATTCTTTAAGAATTATTATAAAGCTTCATTTATTTACCAATATTTAGTAGTACCAAATTAATATGTGTATAGGACTGAAAGCTAAGTACGGTATGTGATTAATGCATGTTTTTTTTCTCTTCACTTCCAGGCGATTTCTTTCAAAGAATCTTTTTTATACATGCACTGGGTCTAAAAGCCTGCTTATGTTGATTATGCTATGATTGCTTTGTAAATCACTCTTTCAGGAGAGTGCTGGTACTTAAAATGCAACAGAACCACTCTTTCAATTTTTTCCCCCATAGTCAGGCAACAATATTATCTATTGAATAAATAGATTCTATAATTAAAATGTATGTGAATATGTAATATATGTGATTTTCCACTTCCTAGTTTTTTCATTTTGAGGAAATGTTGCAACTGCATTGGAACTTATTTTCTGGTCTTTATTGCTCTGACAAATACTTTTTAGCATCTCCCTTCTTTATGAAATGGCTTCTAAATGGTTATAAGGACCTTCCAAGATGTTACATTCCTTGAGTCCACCTTCTCTTCATCTTGCTGTTCCAGCTAGTGTCTGCAATAATAAGGGAAGTGAAAGAAGATTTGCTAGAGGAAGCAAAGAACAAATTAGAGTAACACAGAAAAGAAAGATACAGAAAATTAAAGCACGCTATTTGTACACAGGGTCTTAGCATCCCAAGGGTCTTACCTCTCTCTTCTGGCCTCTGCTCAACCAGGCAGTATAAATAAAAATTAATTTCAATCAATAGTATGGATATTCTTATATATTCTAAGTCATAATTTAGCCCTTGACTCATACCTTGAAGTTGGGTTTTGAAGAACTGGGGAGAGATAAGGAACAGAGTTGTTCAGAGCAGTTTAGATAATCACAAGCTTGTTTAAGGAGGACTCATAAGACTTTTACAAAAGGTAAGTGTCATTCTTGAGCCAGAGACCCTACCATACCATACTACCTCCTGAGCAGATTAGAAGGTCATCTTGTGGTTCCTTTATTCCTGACAATACCCCTCAGAACTTGGAAGATTACTTGGAAGATGGCTGTCAAAAATATGTGCGCGGACTAGTGGCTCTTAAATACTATTCATTAGAATCCTTTGGGTTGCTGATAAAAATTGAGATGCCTGGGTCTTGTCCAAAACCATGTAAACCTCAGAATTTCTGAGGAGGAATCCAGGGTATCAGTATTTTTTAAACTTCCCAAGTGATTCTACTGTTCTCCCAGAATTGCTTCTCCATCAAGCAAGGCCATCCCTGCCAGTATTCCTGCATTTCCTTAGTAACATCTAGCTCCTCAGACTCACTGCTCCTTTTCCCAGAAACTACAATCTTAGAGAAGATTCCTGATCTATTACATGGACCTTTATGAATATATCAAATATTTGTGAGGAATTTGTTTAAAGTATGCTCATCGTGCAAATTGCTCATGGTGGTAAGTGAAATTGTGGGAAATTTTTTGGCCAAAATAATAGACAACAATGAATATTTGCTGCACTGAAAAAATGACAAGGCATAGAAATGGGCCATTTATATTCCCAATTTAGTATTATAAAAATATATTAAAAGTTTTTATTCTTCGTTAGCAGTTGATGGTTTAGTGGTTTAGCCTACTCTTAGAAAAGAAGTATATCATTTCTTAGAACAGATATTTCTTACTAGCTGACTTGTTGATAATGCTTTCAATTGGATCATTTCTATTTAGCATACACACATGCTGTTATTGTTCATCTTAAAACAAAATGTTTCTTGACCCTCCTTCATCTACTTCCAGTGACTCATTTCTCTGGTCCCTTCTATAGCAAAATTTCTCAAAATATTATATACACTTGCTCACTCTTGTTCTCCTTTGCCTGGAACAAACTCACCTGCTCATAACCCCTTTCTTGGAAAGGTCACAAATGCCTTACAGTTTATAATACTTATAGTTTATAGAGGGTTAAATCCAATGACTCTCTTACTGACCAATCAACATTTTTTAGATTGAGTTGATCTCTATCTTCTCCTCCTTGAAATGTTTTCTTCACCTGATTTCTTTTTTTTTTAATAATAATTTTTTATTATATTATGTTAGTCACCATACAGTACATCCCTAGTTTTTGATGTAAAGTTCCATTATTCATTACTTGAGTATAACAGCCAGTGCACCATGCAATACGTGCCCTCCTTAATACCCATCACCAGCCTATCCCAATCCCCCACCCCCCTCCCCTCTGAAGCCCTCAGTTTGTTTCCCAGAGTCCATAGTCTCTCATGGTTCATTCCTCCTTCTGTTTCACCTGGTTTCTAAGACCCAATCCAGGCTTGCACTTTTCTTCATACCTCACGAATCACCCTTTTTAGTTCAGTTTTGTTTTTTTTTTTTTAGACTGTCCCGTCTTTTCTCCAACCTCTGAATGTTGACGGGCTCCAGGACTTAATTCTAGGACCCCTTCTCTTTGCTCTTCACTTTCACACTTTGGTGATTTTGCCCAATGTACTCACTTTAGAAACGATCTTCATTCTTGTGACAACCAAATGGATGTCTCTCACCTAGATGTCCCATCATTCAATCAACAACTCGCTGTGTAATAGTTACAGCAAGCATAATGTGACTCAATTAAACTCCATTCTCCTCTCCACTCCTGAAAGTGATTCTCCTTCAGTGTACTCCCTCTCTTTAAATGACAACTCCAGCCATTCTCCTAGTTACCCAGATCAAACACTTAAGAGTCCTTGACGCCTCTCTTTCTCTCACATCCCACATCCAATCTGTCAGCGAAAGCTTTTTGTCCCTATATTCAAAATATATTCAGAATATGACTACTTCTTACCACCTTCATTTCTAAAATGCTGGTTCAAGCTACCATATTCTCTACCTCAATAGCGTTCTAAATGTTCCTTATTTCTGCCCTTGCTTCCTGTCTGTTCTTAGCTCAGTAACCAAAATATGTGTTGAAAACATTTCTCCTTATCATCTCCGTGAGAGTAAAAGCCAACATCTACTAAATCATTTGTAAGACCCTCATCTCATTCTCCCTCTACCTTTGCTCATTGCCATGTATTTTCACCAGTTCTTTGTTCTTCTTAGTTCATACCAGCCATGATCCTACATCAAGGCTTTGCACTTGTTATTCCCTCTGCCGAGAATGCTTTTCCGTACACATCTGCATGCTTTCAATCCTTGTTCAGCTCATCTTTCCAGTAAATTCTTCCCTGGAAAACTTATTTAAAATGGCAACCTCCCTTTTCTCCTCAGCACTTCTCCCCTTCTGTGCTTTACTTTTATCCATAGTTTTTACAGTCATCCTATATACAGACATCCTATGTAACGTATTTTTGATATTTCTCATTTAGAATTAGCTCCTTAAGGATATACATTTTATTTTGTTTTATTCATGCTATATTTCTAGCACCCTGGACATTGCCTGGCACTTGTAATGTGATTCATAAATCTTTGTTAATAGAGTATATCACTTATATAGAACCATCACTAGGTTCCTAGCAGTGGAGTTTCTGACTCTCAATCAGAGACTCTATCTTGATTTTCATATAAGAATTCTGAATTCTTTATCATAATAATATTATAGAGCCAATAAAAATGTGTTTACAAAAAAAAGAAGAATTATTAATGAAATGAAACATGAGGAAATTCCAGGGGCATATGTATATATATTTTTAAATATTCAGTCTACCTACTGGCATTCCATAGGGTCTCCACATTGCCTTATGCTATGTTTGCAGTTATACAAAAGTATTGGAGGTTACACAGAAATATGCCAACTGAAGCTTAGAGTGTGCAATGTTTTTTGAATTCCATAACTCTCATTTTCTGCTGTGCTTAATTTCAAAACCCAGAGCTATAATTAAACTTTATAAAGTATTTGTTCTTTTATCTGGGGATCATATTGCTATCCATCTATCTATTTAGTATGTGTGAAAAAAAAACCTCTAAAATCTTTTCATCAAATTATATTCTGGGGATCCTGTTCCTGAGAACTTTTTACCTTGATTCTTGTTGTCAGGTGAGTCCAGCTGTACTTTCCATCAGTGTAAGAACTAATTGAAAATATTATTGAGATGGTGTTTTCATCAAGTTCCCAAAGGTGACCAGAAATTCCTGGTCTGTATACTAAGGGTTTCTGTGATTCAGACACAGATGATCTAGTTATAATATGGCTTCTGGGGGTGACAGGGATAGTGGGGTTTTTTTCCCTTGCCAGGTGTAAGAGAAACTATTTTATTGCTGCTGTTATCAGCATGTTCTCTGATTGTATAATGCAGGTGAGGCCATATTCAGGTCATAGGGATGGTTTCATCTTGCTTGTATAGCAGAGACATTTATACCTGACTGTGTAAACTGATGTCACTTATTGCATTCATGGGAGTTAGGAAGAGGTAGCAACGTTGAAGGATGACTTTCATTACCACTCCTCATTCAGTTGCTCAAGCCATATTGAGAAACTATGACTTTCTTCAGGAACTTCCCATATCTAATTTAAGTCTATAAACAGTTTTTGAGTGGTGGATCTAAAAAAAACATAAATTTGGTAATTTTTGTGATCACCCTTTTGCTTATGAATCACCAAAAATATTTTGTAAGGATTTGTAAACTTCCCAAATTTACCTACCAAGGGAGAAAAATAGAACAGCTGACACTACGTTGTTTTGCAGTATATGCCACTATAAAAGGACAATCTACAAAAATTAATGAGCTGCCTAACCTTTCATTGTTAGCTTTTTGAAGTATAAGCAAAGTTATGAAGATAAAATTTTTGCCAGTCTCTCTCAATTCTCTGTTTGTATTGATTCTTATAATGGGTACCCTCTTCTTGGTGTTTAAAGATATCTTTCAGGTGCAATGAACAGTAACCTGACATAGCTTGATTGAGAGGGCTACCATGAGAAGCATGGCAGTGTAACAATTACATAGTACTCAGCATACAGTTACACATTGCTCGGATTTTATAAGTTATAATAAAGGATTAGTTTGGGACTATTGGAATCTCACGGTAAGTAAGGTGTATTAGCTACAGTAACACTCACAGCTAGGTGCAACTTCAAACCATCAGAATGGTTTTTGCTTTATTTACTAACCAGGTGGAACATCTTTGGAAATTTTGTCTCAGACAAGGGGGGTTGCCAAAGTAAGAAGTGATGGGGGAGTTGCTCTTAACATTGAAGGTAAGTCTGGGAAAATGGAGGGAACTTATTGGCAGAGGCAAAAGAGAGTGCAGACCAGAGAAATTTCTAGGTAAAAGTGCAGGCACCCTTCCAAGCATGTAATTAATGGAGATTCATCTGCAGTTTGTGGGTGCAGGCCGAGCATATTTAAATGTCTTCAAACAATAAGGACATAGGCAAGTGATATGCAATAAGAAGTTTGAATTAGATGGACACTAAAATGTGCAAACACTAGAAAAGCAAATTTTATCTATGCCACAATTTTGTCAAAAACTTTGCTTGGAAGTGATAAATATTGAGCAAATTTTCTAGACCGAAGTGGAAGTAATGAGATATGAATAGATTACTTCAGGACACATCAATGGATATCCAAGACCATTTAAAATGTATAATAAAACCACATACGTAAAATTATTGCCTATCAAAACTCCTGAGATTTAACAAAAATAAAGACACTTGTATTTTGTTACATTAACTTTACCTAGAGAATGATATTGT
The DNA here is from genome assembly GCF_017311325.1 of Ursus maritimus. NCBI lineage: Eukaryota > Metazoa > Chordata > Mammalia > Carnivora > Ursidae > Ursus > Ursus maritimus. Next base: position 28,289,401 of record NW_024425452.1, read on the forward strand.
AGAGGAGTCAGCCATATCAGACAAAAATTTATAAATCTGCATCACAAAGGCTGTTAACTGAAACTCTAAGGAGACAGTTGGGAGCTTGGTCATGTTTGGCAAAGCTAAGACATACTGCATCACTACTGAAATCTCTGTGACAACATTGGTTTAAACGATTTCTCATTCTCAGAAAAATCATGCATTTGTGCATCTTCAAATTATCTATATAAATACACATTCATAGGAACTTCAACATTTTTTTTATTTTAGATGTGTTATCACATAAGCCTGGCAACTCCTGGATCTATCTATCTTTCTTTCTTTCTTTCTTTCTTTCTTTCTTTCTTGTTTTTTCTTTTTCTTTTTCTTTTTCTTTTTCTTTTCTTTTCTTTTTTTTTTTTTTGAGAGGGGGAAGTGGGAGGGGCTGAGGGAGAGGGAGAGAGAGAGAATCTTAAGCAGGCTACATACCCAGTGTGGAGCCTAATGCAGGGCTCAATCTCGAGGCCCTGAGATCATGACCTGAGCTGAAATCAAGAGTCAGAGACTTAACCAACCACCCAGGCACCCCTCCTGGATTTCATCTGAATGGCTATAAAATTATGTCGTTCTCTTTACACCTACTTCTAGAACATGGAAGAGTGTTGTTGTTTTTTCTTTTTTAAGAGAGGAATTTCAGAATTAGTATTACACAAGTCATAGTTGTTTTTAATAAATACTGCAAGATTCAGTTATAATGAAGTCCAACACATAGTGGTGGATTATTCCTTTTTGTAAAACCATTTTTTTAGGCTTTTTATGCAAGATACAATATAGTGATCATAAAGTGTTCTATTTCAGAGCACTGTTTTTCTTCTCTTCCAGCTCTTCAAAGTTGGGGTCAACATCCACTCATCATCTCTCTTCAGATGCAACATCTTAAACATGGATCATGATTTAAAAAGTAGAATTTTCGTCCTTAGCACAATAGTCATTTATGTATTTCTTCCCTTTTATCATTACCCCCTGTTTTATCATTTTAACCCCCTGTTGTTTTCTGATCCAAAATGTCTGAACCAAATTAATTTTTCTCCTTATAACTCCTCATAACTTTTTAAATTTTTATTGACATTATTGCCCTCTCTGTTACCTGGGCACAAACTTTAAAGTTGGTTTAATGCCTCTCATTTCGATATCTTTCACCTCTGAACTGTGACCAAAGATGATCCAGTATTAGTACCAAGTAATCCTCTAAAGAGCCTCTCGTACTTTTCTTTTTCTTTCTAATCTCATTGGCATTGCCTGGTTTGAGTTTCATGACTTTTCACCTTGCCTGTTGTAACATTCTCTAAATTGATCTTTTATCTTTACTTTCCCTCACCTCCAATTCTTTCTATATCACAGGCTTAACAGGTTAAGTAATTCCTCAAGTATATCAGTTACTCTCCATATTTTTTAAGAGAATGGGTTCCTCAGTCAAGGAATCAAATAACCACGTCTTTCTCCTACAACCTATAAAAAGCACTCTGCAGTGATTACCCCTCAGCTTTCAACCTTCTTAGCTTGAAATACTAAACTTCTAAGTACTACCTCTATTTTTCTTTAAGTGAATTTAGTAAAAATATATTTATTCTGTATCAGTAAATCAAACCATATGCTTGATTCTGTTCAGGATACATGGATAGACACCTTTCCTGCCTTCAAGAAGCTTACAACACTCCAGGGAAGATGAAATACACACTTCAATGACTACAAACATAACACTTTAAATAGGTTTCAAAGAAACTGCTATAACACTCCATTTATTTATTTAACAAATATTTATTGAATTCCTACTCTGTGCCTGTCACCATTCTAGATGCAGGGATATTAACATCAAAGCAGAAGTCTTGCCCCAATGGAGCTAACATTCTAAAGGAGTTAGAAAGATAGCAAATAAGTAAGTGAATACAAATTATGTTTCCAGATAGAGATAAATTATATGGATGCAAATAAACTAGGACAAGGGTATTAAAAAGGAACAATAGGGTTAGGGCAGCTCTTTTAGAATGTGAAGTCAAGACAGCCCTGGAGGAAAAGAATGTAAGGCTCTACAGTTGCTAAAAAGAACTTGGGCTTTGGGGCGCCTGGGTGGCACAGCGGTTAAGCGTCTGCCTTCGGCTCAGGGCGTGATCCCGGCGTTCTGGGATCGAGCCCCACATCAGGCTCTTCCACTATGAGCCTGCCTCTTCCTCTCCCACTCCCCCTGCTTGTGTTCCCTCTCTCGCTGGCTGTCTCTATCTCTGTCGAATAAATAAATAAAATCTTTAAAAAAAAAAAAAAGAACTTGGGCTTTTCTAAATGTGATGAGATTCAGTTGTATAGTGCAGCTCAGGGGTACCAAATCATCTAGTTTATATTCTGAGGGAGGTATTCCAGCTGCCCTGTGGAGAAAAGTTGGAGAAGGAGTGGAATCTGAATAATCTGTAAGGAGGCTCCGGCAGAGGCCCGAGTAAGAGAAAATGGTGGCATAGGCTCTGGTGGTGGTGGAAAGATTAGCGTTCCCTGTTTCTTTTCATTCGAAAGATGGAGCTGAGGGGCCTTGCTTGGGGTATATTGGATGTGCAGTTTGAGAGAAAAAGAAGAATCAAAAATAGGTCTTTACTTGTTTAGAGGAATGGAAGAGGTTAATTTGGGAGGACGATAGTGCAGGCTCTGTTTTGCACATGTTAAATTTGAGATTTCTGTTGATACACAAGAAGAGATGTAAAGTAGGCAGTTGACTACATGAAAGGAGAGGTCAGGCTGGGGAAAAAATGTGAAACTCAATAATTTGGATGAGGTTAAAATTCTTGTGACTGGATAAGATCACCTACCAAGGATGGCATGGGTAGAGAAGAGAAGAGGCTCAAACACCAAGACCAGGGGCCATAGACATTTAGACAAATGAATAAGGATGAGCGTCATAAAATAGTAATGAGATGCCGCTTGCAGGTCTGGGGATCAGAGAAAGCTTCATGTAAGAGATACTATTTGACCTAGGCCTGAAGTATGGGTAGAATTTTCAACAATAATGCTGGTGGGAGGGACATGAAGCAGCAAGGAGATGTATGAGCAAAATTGCATGGGTGGAAAAATGTTGAATGCATTTGAAAAACAAATCACTTAACTACCAGCCAAACTGAAGACATCATACCCTGAATAAACTCTATACATTGTCACACCCATTCCTCTGTTTGGCATTATGCACTATGATAGGTGTTGTTTTTTAATGCTTATCTTTATTTTTTTTTTTTTTCATTTCAAGGCAGCGAGTTAATGCCCACAAACTATGTTAATTGCATCACAGTGGACACAATCTGCTATTTATTACCACTGACTTTTTGCTTTCTGGAAAAGGTGCTTTGCTTAGCCATGAAATGCCAGATGGCAGTGATGTACCAATTATAATTCAAGAAGAAATGTGTCTGCAGAATGGAATTAGATATAAATTCATCAAGAAGCCCTGGCTATTATTATGGAGGAAATTTCACAATTCTCTCTGTGCTTTTATCTTCCAATTTTATAATAAGCACAGGTTTCTCCAGGGGTTCGATATAAATTAAGCATCATCTATGCCCTCAAGGTGTTTACTGTCTAGTATAAGAAATACGTTAGGCACATGAGGTAATTATTATACAAAGCTAACTGTGCTTTTAGTGTTTTTACTTCCAGTTATTCCTGTTTCCAGCCGTTTAGGACCTTTTAGTTGTTCGTACCCTCTTGGCAAAAGCAGGCAGTATGTAGGCAGGCACGGGTTCAGACCCAGAATCCCGTGTACTTTTGATGACTGTCAGCACAAATGTACACAAAACACAAGTGCCAGCCTCCTCAATTGGAGAGTCTGCCTTCATTTCTCTATCAAGTACTGCTGTTTCCTACTGAGACCTGGAGAACACCTTCTTAACACCCGAACTTTCTCTGATTAACTTCTTTTCCCGGGAAGCGTGGTCCTTTACACACTCTAGACTGGTAGCCAGCTATCCGCTCTTCATGTGCTAATCCCCTGGAAATATTAAAGTACCAACATAACATAAAATATATCCCCACTTTGCACCTCTATCTTGTCCCAGTGGCGGATGGGATCCATGGGTGACCTGTTCCTGATGGATATAACCTCCTTTATCACCACATGTTTTATGGAGCTACCACCCCGCAGGACCAGCTGTGCCCCCAGATTGGTTTTCCTCTACCTATCCTGGTCTTGCTTCTCCTTTCGTTGTAGCTGGTAGTGCTGAGACCCCAGGATGCCTTAATCAAAGCCCATCTACAACTTGGCAGCAAGTATCATAGAAGAAATGCAAGAGTGTTTGAGTTAAAGGTAGATGACTACCTACAACTGATATTAGTATTGAAAAGTTATCTTTGTCTCTTGCTGAGGCCGAGAACACTGAGGACATGAGGACTACAGTCATGCTTGCTTTTCTCTGATTCAGGAGAGGGAAGCACTTGAGCTTAGGGAGGAAGGTTAAAATCTGGTGGGATGGGAATCTATAAAAACTATCCCTCTTTTCCCCCATGTAAGATAGTCCTCTTCTTGAATGTGCTGTTGAACCTCACACTTACTTTTCTTCGTTACTCAGGGACCTCCAGGGATCAGGCACAAATAGAGACTGGTGCCCATTGTCTTAGTTCAATTTCTGCTTGTTTCCTTCAATAACATGTGCCAAGAAGGAAGCCAAGAAAACAGCTTATGCCAATCTCTTGTGCTAGTTCCTTTAATTATATGCAATTTCAATTGGATATATATTAGCAGTAAGCATAATTTAATTCGAACATTTAATTGCTTGCAGCAATATTGTGCTTTTACCAAACATCCCCCAAATGCACACCTATCATTCTATTTTCAGCTGATCTCAGTGCTGTCAATGAGAGGCTCATGCTCCGCAGTATTGCTTGGGGCTGTGCTTCCTACCTCTCCTGCTGCACCTGTCCTTGAACTTCGTTATTATACAATTTGTGGAAATTCAATCTCCTTATTTCCACTTCCTGTCCCCATTCTCACAAGTGTTCTATTCCCCACCATTTCTCACTCATTAGTTTTCTGAACAAATTTTTCACTAACGTTTTTGATGATTCTCTAGAAGTAGCCCATGTCTTTTCTTCTTTCTCTTGTCACTGCCACATCCCTGAGATCTTATGTCCATGGGCAAGGCTCATGACATTCTGCAACATAAGACACTGTTGGAGAATGTAACATTGGAACTAGGATTTCAAGATTTGATGAGATTTCTATAGATGGAACTCAAAGTAAAGACATTCTAGGTGGAAGAAGTGGCAGGAGAACCATATTTGCTGGCAAATTTAGTTTTCACTAAATAGTACATTTTTTTTGTGGTAAGAAGCACATAATGAGATCTACCCTCTTAAATTTTTAAGTGTGGAATACCATATTGTTAACTACACACACAATTTTATACAGCAGATCTCTAGAACTTTTTTATCTTGCATGACTTAAACTCCATAAACTTTAAACACAACTCTCCATTTCTCCCTCCCCTGAAAACTACTATGCTATTTTTGTTTCTATGAGTTTAATTCTTTTATTGGTAACTCATACAAGCATAATCACACAGCTTTTATCTTTCTGTGATTGACTTACTTCACTTATATTATCCTCAAGTTTAATCCATATTGTAACATATGGCAGGATTTCTTTCTTTTTATGGCTAAATAACATTCAGTTGTATGTATATGCCACATTACCTTTATCTACGTATTCATTGATGGACATCTAGGTTGTTTAGGACAAAAGCTATTCTGCAAAAACACTGTTCAAAATCACTGCATATGAAGCTACCATTTTTACAGGTCAAAATAGTTTAATGACCAGTATTTTAATATGATTCAGTATACTGCTATATCTACAACAACCCAAAGAATTGGATAGTAATATGAACTCAAAAGTAATAAAAGTGCAGACCTGAAGCATATGGCCCCCCTGGCAAACTTGATGTTTCTTCCTTAGTTAATAATTCATTAACCAGCAAGAGCAGTGGTTCCCAAACTTTGCTGTACATTAAAATCACCAAGGGAGCCTGTATAAACATCAATGCCAAGGATGCGCCCCAGAAGAAGTAAATTATAATGGCTGGGGGTGGGACCCAGGAACCAGTATTCTTTATTGTTCCAAGCTGATTCCAAAATACCCCAATGTTTGTGAGCCATGTGACAGGGAATTTACTTTTTCAAGACATTCTTTATGTCCCATTAATGGATGTAGGATGAATAGTGATTTAACATAATCAGTTGGGATATCATCTCACTGTTCTAGAATGTGTAGAGCCAGACATTTATCTCTTTTTTTTCCCCCTTGTCGGAGAAGCCATGGTTAGGAGAAAACGTGTTCACATTTAGCTCTGGGCCATCTCTTTCAGCAACTGTTGCTCTTCACTTTCTTCCCCAGAAATCAGAGCAATTGTAAGAACAATTGATTATATGTATTGAACCTAAGCTATATAATGCATCTAATCTTTAGAAGTACTATGGTATAGATAGATTTCTCATTTTTACAGATGAGGAAACTGTTCTATTGAGGTAAAGGGCAGTTAAGGTGGTAGAGCAACAATTCTACATGGCAACCTGACCAGTAACCACTACACACTATGCTGCCTTTTAACTGAAAATAGATTTTACTTTTTTTTGGTCTTGGCTTAACCAAGGGAGTATGCTTTTAGCACGACATTAGATACCCAAATTACATCAACCTCACATAACCTTATGAACTTTCCAAATCCCGTCTTCTAATTACCCCTCATTACCATGCATCATGGCACATCCTCATTAAACATACAAATTCCCTTAATCCGACAGGTCATAGTACTCACATTCATCTTTTGTTCATTTATTACAATTTTGCATAATTCTCTAATCATCATAAGGAGCATTTAACATAGCACTTAAGGAATCTGGAGGCATGCCAAAATAGGGTCCTAGTGCCCTCGTGCTTTTTGTTCCCTCATTTGACTATTCATGTTGACACAACTGGTTCAAGTCACAAGCCGCAGGGCTCCAGCAATTACAGTTTCCCCACAACAAATTGGTCTTTGCTGTACTGCTTATTCTTCATTTTCTCACCTCTGCTTCCAGAGTCTGGGACCTTGTCCATCTTCTTATAAAAACACCAATTTCCCAAACTTTGTTCTACAGAATTCTATTTCAGTAAGATTATAAGGGGGACTCCATGGGGGAAAAAAAGATGCCATGGCTGTGGCTGGGTGAATAATGGTTTTCTAAAGATGACTGCATCCTAATCCCTGGACTCTATTAATATGTTACCTTACAAAGCTAAAGGGATTTTGCACATATAATTAAGAGATGGGGAGATTATTCTGATTATTTGAGTCAGCCCAGTGTAATCACAAATGTTCTTGTAAGAGGGAGACAAGAGAATCAGAGTCAGAAATGTGGCAATGAAACAGAGGGATAGAGAGAGAAGGATTGGAAGATGCTATATTGCTGGCTTTGAAGATGGAGGATGAGGCCACAAGCTAATGAATGCAGGCAGCATCTAGAAGCTAGAAAAGGCAACAAAATGGATTTTCCCCTTGAGCCTTCAGAAGAAACACGTATGATACATCTGGGGCTCCAGACAATAAATTTGTGTTGTGCTAAGCCACTTCGTTATAGCAACAATAGGAAACTAATATAATGGCCAGATAAGTTTGGGAAATGTTACATACTTTATTCTTTTTTAAGACATTTGCAGTGTATATTAATGTAAAATGCCAATTATAAATACTGAAATATGTAGTATAATTGCAATAATTTTCCCTTGGAAAAGTAACCTTCATGGACAGAGAGATTTGTTTGTGAATGACCTTAATTACTTGGCTAAATTTTTTTTGTTAGTAAGCTACTCCACACCCAATTAAATTCAAGGTTTGCTGGGGTACCTGGTGGCTCAGTCAGTAAAGCATCCAACTCTTGATCTCAGCTCAGGTTTTGATCTCATGGTTGTGAGTTCAAGCCCCAAGCTGGGTTCCATTAAAAAAAAAAAAAAAAAAAGTCAAGGTTTGCTGGCTACTTCGCCAGAATGCTACTAGTTCTTGAGAAATTGTATTGGCAGGATACAGATTTATAATAAGAACCTTCCCCTTATTTGAATCAGCTTAGTTGCATCTTTGTGTTTTCTGTTCATATAAAACAGGAGCCCTTTAGATAATGGTCTTATTGCTTGTATTATTAATCAGTTTGGGTGGCTGATGCTTTATAGGTAAATGTTTTTTGCTAACAAGCTTGATCATCTTTTTTTCATATTATGACAGCAGAAGTTTTCAATAGGAACTTATTTTTTTAAAATTCTGGATTAAGAATAATGTTCTAGAAATATTTTATAATAAGCCATCCAGTTTATATTTTAGAAAGAAATGTTCTGATAAATGTTATTAGAAATTTTGAGTTTTCTTAACATCCTTTTAGAGCATTACCAATGTAGTTTAAATAAACTTTATAATTTTGTGCCTTGGTTTGGCACATATTAATTGGAGAGGAAACAAGCATAAAGGTCAGGTAGATGTTTAAAACATTTGTTCTTGGAATCAATTTCTGGCTAGATTTATAGTTTTGTTTTTGTTTTGTTTTAAAAAATGACCTTTCTTGAGTTATCAAAATACATTTTTCGTAGTTTGTTGTAGGTTTTCCTGAAATGACATGCCAGAATTAAATTTATTTCCTTGACATTCCAAATAAGTCTCACTATGGCATAGCTCATTATAGAATTGGAGAATTCTCAAAAATAAAGGAAACATAAATATAAATCCAAAACAAATATAGGTTTATCCTATTTATTAAAAAAAGATTAAATTTCTTTTTTAAGGTAGGTATGCAGCTAAGTGCTGGTGATTCAGAAATATTGTCCTTGCTTTCAAGGGGCTTACAATTTTTTTTTTAAGATTTTATTTATCTATTTGACAGAGAGAAACAGCCAGCAAGAGAGGGAACACAAGCAGGGGGAGTGGGAGAGGAAGAAGCAGGCTCCCAGCGGAGAAGCCTGATGTGGGGCTCGATCCCAGAACTCTGGGATCACGCCCTGAGCTGAAGGCAGACACTTAACGACTGAGCCCCCAGGCGCCCCTACAATTGTATTTTTTTAAAAAATCTCTGGTTGGTCGATCTTCCTTGACTTACATATAAACATCAGGGATTTGTGTTAACTAAAAGGATGAATTCTCTGATGTAAGAGATTTCACCATTAAAAATGGTGACTGAAGTACACTACGGAGTTTTTAGTTTTAAAGGGCTTCGGTTGCCTGCAAGTTTCTTTTGACAGAGGCCAAAGTGTTAATGTTTTCATTAACGATATTAGCTATGCATTTGGGGAAAAACCATATGGTTGTTTCCTCATGTGAAAAATGGAGACACTAGCACCTGTCTGACCATCTTATGAAATTGTGGTTACCAAAAGAGATGCAGTTTATGGTAAACCTTGACCACTGTGAATACTTTATCTCCAGGGATTGCTTCATGAGAGGAAGTACTAATTCCTTTATAGCAGTAATTTTCCGAGTGTGGTCACTGGACCAGCAGTGTTCACATTAACTGGGAACTTGTTAGATATGCAGATTATCTGGCCCCACTCAAGACTTGCTGAATCAGAATCACTGTGCTTTAAGGAGCCCTCTAGGTGATTCTGTTGCATGATAAAATATATAAGCATAGCTCTGGTTCTGCTCTGAGTCTAAAGAGGGCTCTGTTAATGATTTCCAGCTCAGAAATTTCCATCAAGGGTCTTGATCTTTGAACTTATCTATTGAGACATTTCCACCTGCCAAGAAGTCCATATTTTTATTTCTGATGCTCAACATAGTTACTAGATGTTTTTAGCACTTAAAATGAGAAAAAGCCCACATCGAATTCTTGGTAGATTCTATGGTATAATAACATTTTTGCTACATTTTTATGTTCAATTCTATTGCTAAAATATCATAGCATCATTTTAAAGGGGGATATTTTTATGGATTTTATTGCATATATAATTAAAGATGCTATTTATTGTATTATTCTGCCACTATTTTATATATAGCATCTTATTTAATCATTTTTGTTATTCTATTTTACATGTGGCTCAGAGAAATTAATTAGTCAGTAAGTAGTATAGAGACAACTCAGAGAAGGAGCTGTTTAGTTCCAAGATAAGAGGTTATATCATATGTCATGCTGCCTTCCAAGCATAAGCTAGAACTTTAGCTAAGAAAGAAAGTTCCCGATTTTTTTTTACTAGGCAAATGTAGCTCTTATACTAAATCTTTAAAAGACAGTAAAAAAAAAATAGCTTCCAATTAAACACATTTGTAGATAAATATGCAAAAGTCCAAATTTAATGATAGCAACTAAGAATCAAATTATTTTAAATGAATAATGGGCCATAACCAAGTGGGATTTTCTCCCAGGAATTCAAAGATAGTACAGCATCAATAAATCTTTTTGATAATTATCCATATTAATAGTACACAGAAAATAAAACATATGTTCTCAATATAAAATGGACAGGTGTTTGATAAAATTGTGAAAGAGTAATTGCAAAGAAAACACTCTGTCAAGTCATTAACCAACTCCATGCTTAGTGGTAACCAATAGAAATTTTTTCACAAGTAAGATATATATATATATAGATATAGATATAGAGATAGATATAGATATAGATATCTATATCTCTATATCTATATCTATATATAGATATAGATATAGATATAGATATACATCAACATTTTAACAATACATACAGACTGTACAATGCCACTATAAAATTTTTTCTTAGGGAATTATTGTGTAATGATGTATGTAGGAGCTATTGTTCATAATGGTGACTATAAGGTAATAAAGTTTCTAAAGTCGGAGTTGGTGTGATCAGTCATGATTTATTCCAACAGGCAGGTGCTCTACAACCATTAAAGGTGACGATCGCGGGCTCCAGTTCAAGTTGTTAAATTGAATACACACTTATCTTCTCTATCTTATGAAATGCTATTGAAATGACAGTACAGAAATAAAACAAACTTTACAGACACAAGTACAGAGGGAGTAGGAGATGAAACATATATGGAAAAGAGATTTCAAGGATTTTTTGAAAGAGAAAGCAGATGGAAGATGTAATGTAGTGGAGTGAGGTATACTGGACTGTCCCTGCAGAGGGTCTTTTGCTGTGTCGTGAGCATGCTTACCCTGCAGAACCCTGGGAAGCTCCAGACACTACAGGGATTAGGTGTGTAGTTGAAACTGGGGGATAATTTGAAAGTTTGTATGCAGAATGATTGGACGTCCATTCTCTCTCTTTCTCTCTGTTATCACCTGCCTTGCTCTACCTCCCTGGCCCACTCTCAGGTAGGAGCTTTAGGAAAATGGTTTCCTAGAGAAATGTTACCAGAGAAGCTCTGGACTCAGTGACACCAGAAAAACAAAGTTGAAGTGAGGCACTGGACTAAACGCAAGGGGATTAGGTGAAAATATGCATAGGGAAGGTCCTCAGATGCCCATCAGCTTGCAGGTCAGGTAACTCCTCCCTGATCTAGCCTAAAGAATAAACTTCTAGATGCTTCAATCTATGAGTCACCAATGAAAACATCGCCATAACCTTGCTTTTCTCCTGTGATACATTCAAGTTAGCAAGGTCTACAGAAACACAAGCACCATCTTCTTTTATGTGTTTCACTTTTAAATGTAAACAGATTTCTAAGGCTCAAAAAACATCTGAGGGAAGTCTCCAACCAGAAAAAGACAGGCCAAAAAAAAAAAAAAAAAAAAACCACACACTTCTAAGAGAAACCAAAGAAACAGAGGGAGTGCAGGAAATAGAGGGAACACTAAAAAGTAATCAAAATAAATAAATAAATAAATAAATAAATAAATAAATAAAACTATTGATATTCTTAGGGAGATGAGACAATCTTAACATTTATAAAAATGGAATGCAATTCTATGGAAAGGATACTAACAACAAAATAATAATATTTGGAAATTAAAAATACATTAGCCTAAGTGAAAGAGTCCAAAGAAGATTCCCACGAGGCCTGGGAAATCTCCCAGGAAAAAGAAGATTAAAAAAAAGACATAAAATAAGAAAGAAAATATTAACTTAATAGGGTACGATTGGATGTGTAACCACTGACAGGGGATAGAATTCACAAAGAAGGAAGTTAAGAGAAAATGGAGGGTAAGAAATGATCAGTGACAAAATATAATAAAAACATCAAGAACTAAGTAAGGTACACATATCTCTGAATTTAAAGGACCCAGTGAATGTCTAGCTTGATGAATTCATAAAGATATATGTCAGAAGAAGACTTCAAAATCCTGAGTGCAAGACTGGCTGCATAATTTGTGGGGTCTACTGCAAAATGAAAATGAGGGTCCCTTGTTCAAAAAGCGGAGAAAAAAGTGTCATTAAAAGTACGAAAATATCAACATTTTCCTTCATTCCACAGTATCTTTCTCCCAACCTGTCATGATGTTTTTCATTTATAATTTAACGTGCACTTCCTTGAGCACGGTGATACTGGCAGTGTAAGTTCAGACCCTCACACTGGGGGCTTTCAGAGCTGGGGGCTCTCAGAGCTCTCTGCCTCCAGCTACTAAGGATGTGCTATGCTCTAGCCAGGGATGAACACGTCAAGCCAGGCAACTTCCTATCCCTTGGAACTGCCACGCCAACCCAGGAAAAGGGCAACTCCCAAGTATTGCAACTTTGTTGGGATGTGTTTGGTACCCAGATACCTAGTATTTATGCCCCTGTGCCTGAAACAGGCCCTGCTAGAGGTGGACAGCAGCACCTATCACTGGTAAGGCCTGGTGTGAGAGGGGCCAGGAGAGTGGATAGCTGAGAAACTGTCCCAGGAAAGCAGGAAAGCAAGAGAGATGGCAGGAGATCTCAGCCATGTATGAGCACCCAACACATGTTCTATTGTCCTATCACACTTGAGTTATAAAACACCATTTAAAAATAATTATTAAATATTTCAAGACATTAAGCCATGGTAGACCATTAAATCAAGCATAGTGCCATTCTGAGCATGGGGCCCTATGTGACTGCTGGTTACCTGCACAGGCAGCCAGTTCTGCCTGTGTATAAAGATCCTAAAAGTTTCCATGGGCCCCACGTAAAACATTTGACTTCAAAAATAATAATGGATACTAGAAGGAAATGAAGCAACTCCTTCAACTTTCTCAGTGAAAATCATTTTAATTTAGAGTTTAATCACTGACCAAGTTATTAACTGAATGTAAAAATAGAATAAAAATTTTGAAGTATGAAGAATTCAAAGGTTTTCCCTTTCACCCTTTTTAGGAAGCTTTGGAAGATGTGCTTCAGCGCACAAAGAGGTAAACCAGGAACTAGGAAACAGAAATTCCGTTAAAGACAGCGGTCTAAGGTCTGCCTCCAAGGGAAGTCCAAGGGTGGCATTCCTATCAAGCTGCAGCACACCTAGTTCAGACTGGAGCAGAAGCACAGAGGGCTTTAGTAAGAAATGCTCCAGGAAAACAAAAGTAGAGGAAAACAAAAATATGAACAGGGATGTAACTCATAGAATGGAGCATGTGGAAGAAAATGAGGCTAGGTATCGTGCCATTGTGATTTGTAGTTAGATATTTGTTTAGTAATTTATAAAAAGCGTTACTCTTCATTATTTGACAAAGTCTACCCATGAAAAAATTATCTGCCTCCTTTTAAAAAAATTTATTGATATACCTCCTTTTTTAAAAAAAAAGATTTATCTATTTATTTTAGAAAGAGAGAGAGGGAGAGCACAGTGAGGAGTGACAGAGGGAGACGGAGAGAGAGTCCCAAGCAGACTCCGCATGGAGTGCAGAGCCTGACACGGGGCTGCATCTCAAGACCCAGAGATTATGACCTGAGCCAAAACTGAGAGACAGATGCTTAACCAACTGTGCCACTGAAGCACCCCTGATATACCTCCTTTTATTATAGAATTTTTGCTGGCTGCATTTCCTAGACTCTCTGCCCCACATCCCCTAGCTTCTAGGTGGGGCTATATGGCTTGCAAAAATGACATATCATTTTTGGGCCACGACATTTGAAATGCAGATATGATTTCTCTACTTTCTCTTTTTCCCTTCTCACTTGAATACAGAGGTCTCTCCAGTATAAAGGGGATGATGACGTTATCAGATGGATGAAATGGTGACATTTAGGAAAGCTATCTGCTAAACAATAACCTCTATATTGGCTCATTAAATTAAAAAAATATAAACTTCTGTGTAATAAGCCATTGCCTTGCTGCTGTTGTTATTATAGCAGCTATCTTAACAAGTGCCAAATGGCGGTTGGAGGATTTCATGTCAAATTGGGTTTGGTCTCTGTCTTCTGTTAGTATCTGGTAGGCACCGGGAAAGATTAAGTCACAAAAAAATGAGTTAGGCTTATTTGCCAGATTTAGTAGCCCCCCAGAGAACAACAATTAAGAAAGCTGACAAGTTTTTATATAAATTGGGCTATGCATTAGGAGAATAATTTTCTTAGCTAAGGATGTCAGAAGGAGGGATAGGTGGGTAGGCCGTGGCTAGTAGAATCATTTCTGACTCCTACTCCAAGTTCTGATATCAAATGCCATCCTATTTCCCCAAGTTTTAGGATGATAGGCCTAGGAATTAAGGATAATCTAAGTTTCTTATGTAAGTATTAAAATCCCACAATAGGCCTATTAATATACACAGAACAAAATCTCTCAATTTCCATATGAAATATGTGTATATATATATGTATATACATATATATATAGAGAGAGAGAGAGAGAGATAAGAATGAGACCAGACAGAAAAGACTGTAAGACTTTGGATGTCTCATTGGGGATTTCATAGAGTTGTTATCGATGAAAATGAAGAGTTCTCAGGTGCCAGACAAGGAGTAGGAAATGGGGATGACCCAACAGCTGATGGAATCTCTATATTAATTTCAATGTGAAGGGTTGTCATTTAAACATTTAAATGAGAGATATTATTGCAAACATTTAAAACATTGATGGATAAATCCAACTCTGAGACCTTCTACTCTTGACCCCTCCGTTTTCATGACTTTTAGTCTCTATCCCCTGGTGGGGTGACTTGGAAGAGGTGCTAGGGCACATTTATGTACCAAATTTAGGTTGCCATCAAGGTCCTACTCAAATATGCATGCATGGAGTGTACATTAAAGGTCTAGGGAAAAAGTACTTTAATATTTAAAGCAAGTGTAATTTCTTACATTTTGAGAATGCTTTATATTATTCATAACAGGAAGGAACTCCAGACCCTGATCTGCAAATTTTAGATAAGCAAAATAAGTTTAATTAGAGCTAACACACCAATATTTAAAAAGATCTTTCTTAAAAAAGTAATATAGATTAAGCTGCAAAGAAAACTGTGGATTGCTTGTAGGTATATGTACAAATTTAAAACGACCTGATATCGGACAAAATTAGAATAGAGGTTGTTTTCATGCCACTGGCAGACCTTTACTCATTACCTAGTTTATTTTGTAGGACAATGTGAATGCAAGTTATGTGAGAGATAAAAAACAGTGCACTTAAATGACAATATATTACGGGTGTTAAGTCAAGGTGTACCTATGAAAAGGGAGTTATAGAGAGAGTTAAAAAAGTAAAAATTCTCCTGAAGAATTACTGTTTCTTTTTCTAAAACACTCAAATAACAATGTCCTTTAAACTTTGATTTTATTTAGCAGCTAGTTTCTTTAAATCCTTGCCAAGATTTTTAGGGACGTATTTTGTTATAATTTTGGTTCATTGTAATGATTGAAGCTTTATTGTTGCTGGGAAATCACGTTAGATTTTTACATTGCCCTGTCTCTTACTTCAGAAGTATAACCAACTTTATTATAACTTATTGGCCATCAAAACAGCACCTAAAACTTACTTTGCAGAATTGTATAATTTATTTCTAAATCTAAAAAAACAAAACAAAAAAAACCCTGAACACTAAGACCATATCCTCCAGTATTATATACATGTTACTAGTTTTTGTGTGTAATTTGTGTTAATTCTGATTTTGAAAAATCTCATTGATGCATTAAATTTTTAAATCTTTGACCATTACATTATCAGTACATTAAAATATCGAGTAAGTGCCTTAGGATTCTTATATTATCACAGATACATTTTCATTTTATTTTTGAAATTTGTTAGTAAGTTAAACATTAAGACAGAGGTATTAAATTTCAAAGACTAACACTGAATCATTATAGAAGTATACTTCCTTTGTATGAATTTTTGGAAAAAAATGACAAAAGCAATTCAAATATTATAAATAGTAATGCATCTTAGCTAAAAATGTTAATATTAATAAATCATCAAGTCAATGAATGTGTCTAGTATTGAACAACTAGTGTAGCTTTTTTAAGTATGGAAAGAGAAGGAAATATCTGAAGATAAAAAGAAAAAATCAAAATAAAATTTCAAGACAAAAATTCTATGAGGGGAAAAATAGAGGTAATTTCTAGGAAATCCAATATGTCAATCTTTGTGAAAACTGGTAGAAATGGGGGCAGTAAAATATGTATTAAACAACAGATTAGTCTGGAATCTGTTGTTTCCAGGTGACAAGAATCTAACTTGATCAGTTTAGTCAAAAAGGTCAATTTATTTATTTACCTAATTAATCCTTGAGAAAGGCAGAGATACAACTAAGCTTCAGGGAAACTAAACCAATAACTTCAACTCTGATAAAGCTCTCTCTTTCCATCTTGCCTGTCTCTGTCTTTCTCCAATTCACCTGAATTGTCTCAGATGACTTCCTTCCATAAGGATGGAAGAAGGGCTGCTGGTAGCTCTCAACTTCTTCACCAGGAAGGGATTAAAATGTAATCTTGCTTTTTTTACCATTCAGTTTTCCCTCCCTTCTCCGATGGTCCTCCATGCTATTCCTTATGTTCCACATATGAGTGAAACCATATGATAATTGTCTTTCTCTGCTTGACTTACTTCACTTTGCATAATCCCCTCCAGTTCAATCCATGTCGATGCAAATGGTAGGTATTCGTCGTTGAACACTACATCAAAAACTAATGATGTACTATATGTTGGCTAATTGAAAATAATATATATACACACACACATAATCTTGCTATTCTCAAAAAAATTTTTCAAAGGAAGGGTCTTAGTCCATTTGGGCTGTAATAACAAAATATGACAGAGTGAGTAGATTATAAACAACAGAAATTTATTTCTCACAGGTCTGGAGGCTGGAAGTCTGAGATCAGAGTGCCAACATGGCTGGGTGAGGGACTTCTACTCAGTTATAGACTTACTGTATCCTCACATGGTAGAAGGGGCTAGGGAGCTCTGTGAAGTCTCTTGTGTAAGGGCACAAATCATCTTCATGAGAGCTCCATCCTCATGACATAAACACCTCACAAATTTTAATATGAGCTACAAATGCCTGATGGCAATAAAATGAAGAGTGGTTGGGTGTGTTCTAGACAATAGTGCCACTTAGTTTGAGATGAGTAATTGATGTGAGGTCAGTCTTCCTCTGATGGGACTGAGTGTCCATGAAGCTTTGGTAAATCCAGGCCAGGTGTCTTTTAGTGTAAAGATTTGTAAAATATGGTTCTTCTAAAAAAATTAATAAAAATTGTATAAAAATATGCAATTGTGTACAAATGATGTTTTGATAAACATATAGATAGTGAAATGATTATTACAGTCAGACTAATTAACATATATCTCCTCATATAGTTACCATTTTTGTGTGTGCGTGATGAGGCACCTAAAATTGACTCTCCTGGCCAATTTCCAGAATACAATAAAGTATTATTAACTATAGTCATCATGCTATACTTTAGATCTCATCCTCTATGACTGCAGTTTTGTGCCCTTTGACCAGCATGTGGTTCTGAGTGTTCTCATCTAGGATATGGTCCTCATGTCCAAAGGAGAGGGAAGCTTTACTTAGTGATAATACATCAAGGGAGATGCTTTGATTTGTCAAGTTAGAGTTTATGGGGTTGTAATCATTACTTGCAGTAAGAAGTTCAGACTTCTTTCTGATAAGACCAGAATATCCTAGAGGCTATCAAAGAGATAGGTTTGGAGAAGACAGACCGGAAAATAACAAATTATAAAACTGGTGACTTGACCCTCTAGCTTACCTCTCCAAATACGATAGGATCTTACGTGACTGAAGCTGCCTCCCTCAGTGAGACTCTAGCATGTGAAAGCCACGGAGTAAATTTTTCATGGTACCTTGCCAATCAAATTCCCCCACCCTCCCACTCTTCTTGTTTATTTCAGTGAAGAATTTGTAAATCAAAGTGTGACAGATTTCCCAGAGGTGAATTTTCCACATTTCTTAGTTTAAAGCCATTAGAAAGCTGACACTTAATACTTAAAGGTAATTCAACCCTGTATGACAGTGACCATTCAGACATCAGAGTCACATAATACATAAAATACTCTGAAGACGACTTTTTTCTTTAGTGAGAATAATGGACCCATAAAGAATCCTCATGTATAATTGGTATTTCAGATTTGGTCTCAAAAACTTTGAAATCAAATCAGACTTACGGGTGCTGCAGCAGGACTGAGATTTTTCTGGCATAATGCAGTTTATCAAATTATTTTTCCCTATCCTTTATAAGATTACTAAATTAATTGTCTTTAAAATTTCTTTAGGTGTGTGTGAGGGCATGTGTAATCAAGTTTCATCTATTTTGGGGAGGCAGTTTTACATTTAAATCCATTTTATACAACCTATAGATTTTCACATTGGATTACATAGGGTTTGAGAAGCCTCTAAACCATACTGACCTACATCCCCAAGCAACCATATGCTAAGCATCCACTCAATAACTTATCATTACCACAATGTATTGAACATTTTCTCAAGAATAATTTGTGAATCTTTGCAAGGGCTCAGAAAATATTTCCTTGAGCATACATATATTTTCACATTAATGGGGGCCTCTGGGGTGTCTGGATGGCTCAGTCAGGTAAGTGACCAACTCTTGATTTTGGCTTGTCATGATCTCAGGTTTGTGAGATGGAGCCTCTCGTCAGACTCTGCAGTGGGCATGGAGTCAGCTTAAGGTTCTCTCCCTCTCTGTCTCCCACCCCATCCCCCCACTCACGTGTGCTCTCTCTCTCTAAAAAAAGAGGGGGGGGCTGTATGTCTATTGAATCTCTAAAAAAGAGGAGGAGACTATGTTGGTTTTAGAGCAAATAGGTGGGTACCATTTAAACATGTCAGTCTGTTGTGAGTTCTGCCAAAGCTGAGAAAAACCACAGAGCATATTATAAGTATCAAATACTTATATACTTAATTATTCTTTTTAAAAGATTTATTTATTTATTTTAGAAGGAAAGAGAGAGCATGAGTGAGAGGGGCAATGGGAGAGGGAGAGAGAATCTCAAGCACACTTCGCCTGAGCTCAGAGCCTTACCTGCAGCTCAATCTCATGACCCTGAGATCATGACCTGAGCTGAAACCAAGAGCACAGGCTTAACCAAGTGCACCACCCAGGTGCCCCAGGATTATTAATTTCCAAAGCTTTTTTGGAACATGTTTGGGCAGTAAAACTAATAATTAATAACTTCACAAACCATAAATTAGAAAGACTTTAATTTCTGGCTACATCAGAGTATCTTGCATTGGATCAGCTATTGCACTGAACCAATAAGAAAAGTTAGACTGAAAAACAAAATTAAAAAGAAAAAAAGGAAAGCTAGGATATGAGAGGCCAAGGCCATACAGTAAGGAGAGGCCAGCCTTCTCCACCAGGCCTTCCTCTCACTGTGTTTTCAAGTGTGATAGAACAGCCAAGTAGAAAGCAGAGACTGAGAGCTTACGGAAGTCTCCCAGCAAAAATTACAATTGAAGGACAAAAAAATCATCTAGGCTAGGGGCGCCTGAGTGGCTCAGTTGGCTAAGCATCTTCCTTTGGCTCAGGTCACGATCTTGGGGTCTTGGGATCAAGCCACACGTGGGGCTCCGAGTTCAACAGAGAGCCTGCTTCTCCCTCTTCCTCTCCCCCACCACTTGTGCTCTGTCTTCCTCTCTCTGTCTCAAATAAATAAATGAAAATTTTAAGAAAATTATTAGGCTAAGTCCCTGGGAAAAAGGGAACTACAGAGAAGTGAACCCAGGAAATGTGCTAAATTGTATGCTGTGCTAGATATTAGAAATGAGAAGTGGATGCTAAGAAGCTACAAGGCTAAGCAGAGATGTCAATACTGCCATGGGGCCAGGAGACTAGACCTGGAGTCAGGTCCTTTCATGGAAGACAGCTCAGGTGGACCCATGCCAGGAGACGAAGAAGAGAAACGCGAAACTTACTATGCATGGGTCTCTTTCAAGGTGTTAGTTACTTCAGTCTTAAGTTCTTCTGCTGGTGTCTACTCTTCAGAGACTTCAGGGAGTTGCTCTTTGTAGTCTGCCCAGAGTTTTGAGTTGAAATCAGTAGGTGAGGTAGACTGTAGTTGGCTTACTCCACCTTAGTAATTACCAGAAACCTAGATATTTTGTTTTCAAAAATACACGCTAGGGGCCCCTGGGTGGCTCAGTTGGTTAGGCATCTGCCTTCAGCTCAGGTCATGATCCTGGGGTCCTTGGATGGAGCCCCACAGCCGCTTCCTGCTCAGCAGGGAGTCTTCTTCTCCCTCTCCCTCTGTCTCTCCCCCTGCTTATGCTCTCTCTCTCAAATAAATAAATAAAATCTCTTTAAAAATGCACACTAATATGGACTACTACAAATATACATCAAAGGCTTACTACCTTCAATTACGGCATTATAGATGAACAATTGAGTGTGATACTTATGCATTTTAAAAGCTCCCCTCCCCCAATAAATCTAGAGTCAGATTAAAATTCATTTTAAAAAATTTGTCAAGTATAGACAATTTGTACATCCGTTGGATTTGGGGAATCTTAGGTTTCAGTCTGGAAGTCAGTACAAAATGGCTTTTTATTCTAACTTCTCTATTGTGCTGAAAAAAGTGATTTTGATAAAATAATTTTGAAAATGTAAGTAGCAGCATCAAATGTATCAATCAAATGTATTTTAATCTATCAACCAAACTTATATTTTATACATCATGTATTATTTTAACGTGGAAACAAAACTAGATTACAAAGTATCAGTTGTACTTATGGGAAAAAGTAAAATGAGCCCATTGGGGTCCTCTAATCCCTGATTCCAAGTTGTCATTGCAATGACCAACAGAAGACACAGATTAAAGAAAACCTACGTCATTTCTATGACGGTGGAGTAATACCTTCCACATACTAAAACTTTGGGAATTTGCACTTGAGATAGTCTGGGTAACAAAGATACACTGAATCAACTTGCAATTTTCCCTCCTAACAGAATGTCATTACCGCTGGGCAGTATTCGTGGAGGAAACCCTAGCAGAACCTCAGTAACTCCCACAAATTTTGTGAGGAAAAGTTGAGCAATAGGATAGATAGTGGACAAAATGAAAATATACAAAGCGAGTTAAAAGAAAAAAAATCCCACTCTTGAATAACATCAAAAGGGTCTCCTGAGTATAAGAGAAGTTAATAGAATGATACCAAGTTCACAGTATTTTCTTTTGAAGTGTCTCCATGTTACTTACAAAGAATGTGACAAGAATGCTGTCTAAGCAACAAAACAGGAAAATCGGGCTGGCTTCAGACTCGCCAGTATTAAAAATCTGAAGGTGATGAGCAACTTCTTCAGAATTGTAAGGGGAAAAGAAAACTTTTGACCTTCATTTTCTCTATGTGGCTAAGTTAATTTTAATTGCATTGGCAGAATATTACTTTCGGATTTTTTTTTTTTTGTAACAACAAAAAAAAACCCATTTATTATTTTAAGCAGTTTTTATGGTCAGGAATTGAGGTGCAGCTTAGCTGATTGTTTCTTTTTTTCTTCAGTTTTTAAATTCCAGTTAGTTAACATATAGCGTGATATCGGTTTCAGGTGTACAATATCATGATTCCACACTTCCATACAACCCCTGTGCTCGTCAGGACAAGTGCCCTCCTTAATCCCCATCACCTATTTCACCCATCCCCCTCGCCCTACTTTCAGATTATTTTTGAGGTATTTTTCATGTGACAAACTTTACCCCTTTTCACTACTTTCCTGGGGGATGGGCCTAGATCCTCACAGGAGTTTAAATATTTAGCATGCCCTAAATTGTATTTGCCACAAAATCTTGTAGGGTTATTCTCTTTATATGACAGCCCCTGCCTTCATATTCCGCTAAGTAGAATACCATTGACATAGTCATATTTCTTTGTAGTAAAATTGCTATACTTTTCTAAATTCACATTAGACTCCTGGGAACTTAACATATTGAGAAGTTACATAATGTGAATGGATGTTTATTACTTATAAAATGCAGATACAGTGAAGAAGTTTGAAAAAATATCCTATGAGAAGACAACAGACATTCATTGTCAGTTTTTAAAGAAATCAAAACATGTATCAACCGCCAATAAAAATTGTTATAAAAATTAATTTGCTTCTAAGTTACAGAAGTAAGTTTTGTCTTCAGTATTTAATCAGAGTTTTAGTGCAATGGTAGAACACGCAGAAAGTGAAAATATTTTCTTATACAAGTGAAATGTATAGATTCTGATAAAGTTATTCATTAGTTTTTGAACATCACAGCCCACGTTTTTTCGTGCCCAAAATAATATCCTGGTTATGGCTGACTACCTCTCTCAGCCAGTAGTAAATAAGTGTTATTTCAACCGAATGTCTATCATAGCAGATGTAATGAATTACTGGGATAGGATTTATTTTTTAAGTGTTGGCTTAAAAAATGACTATGTCAGGGAATTAACAGGTGCGTTGGTGTTTTGATGTGGAAATCCTTTCTGGTCTTTGTTTCCGCCCATTGTTGCCAAGTGGTTTTTCTATCATGCTGAGGAGAGTTTCCTGAGAACAAAACAAATGCTTTCTGATTGGGTCAGGTTTACATTACGCCTTATCATTTACATCCCTTCAAGCTTAGAGAGAAAACAATTTCTGTGTGTGGGGAAGTGGTGGCAGGAGAGAGGGGCGTACACAGAGAGAACACTCATTTTTAATTCTGGTGCAGTGGCACAGATGGGAATGTCCCACACAGAGTTGTTTCTAGTCTCTGCTTAAACACATAATGATTTTATTATTTTGTGTGCCTGCTCCCTCTCCCTGTGGGAAGAGAGAATGGAGAAAGAAAAGAAAATTGAGCTTATTCTTTAATTTTCAGCAAAACCTAAATGCATACTTAAAGGAAAACAAGAGAAGTTATCGTCAACTTATATATAACCACTCTCATTCATGGTACTTAGATCAGAAAAGGCATGGCTGTTTTTGCCATGAATATTTTAAAGTTTCAAGGAGGTTCGGGGAGAGGCAATCTTACCTGGCATGCAAGCAGCAGTATCTGTTTGAAGGACAAAAATTGCATCATCCTGTGTGTGTGTGTGTGTGTGTGTGTGTGTGTGAATAATTTCTAATTACTTCAATAGTATGGTGTATCTCATCTTTCATGGTTCCCTCAGTGAAAGGCTGACAGTACCCACAGGATATTCTTTTCAGCCTTCTTCACTGTAATTGCATTTTATAAGTGATAAACATCCATTCACATTAAGTAACTTTTCAATGTATTAAGTTCCCAGAAGTCTAATGTGAATTTAGAAAAGTATAGCAATTTTACTACAAAGAAATATGACTAAATATGTCATTGGTATTCTATTTAGTGAAATATGAAGGCAGTGACTGTAGGATAAAGAGAATAACTCTAAAAGATTTTGTGGCAAATACAATTTAGGGCATGCTAAATATTTAAACTCCCATGAAAATCTAGGCCCATCCCCCAGGAAGATGATGAAAGGTGTAAAGTTTGTCACATGAAAAAATGCCTCAAAATAATCTGAAAGTAATATTCTGCCAATGCAATTAAATATTCCAAAAGTCCAAAAACCTTCTAGCTCAAAAAAATAGTGTATATATATATATAAAATATATTTTAATTATATATATGTGTATGTGTGTATATAATTTTGATAGCAATTTCCATAGCCAGTTTTGTGACTTTGATTTAAATAAGTGGTCCATTGAATTCAGTTCACGTAACTAGAACCCTTTCAAGATACGTAAAATACCAAACATCTATCAAATATTATCCTTGCCTTTAAAATAACTACAATCTAGCTTGAGAAAGAAATTATAAATACACATACCAAAAACTAAACAACATCAATTTTAAGTAAGAGTTTAGGTAATTGCCAGAAGAGATGTGATTTTATTAAAATCAATTACAAATATAACTATTACAGGAGAATTCAGAGGATGAAAGAGTATCTTCTGCTTAAGCAAGACTATCCTGAGGAGATGAAACTAGAAATGAATTTTATGAATATTTCACTGGAGATGAGAGCAGAGAAAGTGTTCTTAGTGAGTGAAATATTAAAAGGAGTGTATGGGAGTCCAGTAGTCCATGGAATGCATGGAAATAGTTTCTTCAATTCATAGTTATTGCCCTCTCTAGTGAAATACCAATTTAAGGCACTTCTGTGGTAGTATGGGTGGTGGCAGAGAATGGACGGGAGGAATGTGTTAGAATAAACTGGCTATTTCCAAATGTATGATAGAGCTTAACTTAGAACTTTAAATTCAAGACACAGAAAACAGGGGGATTTCTATGACTACGTTAAAGGATCTCTTCTATTTTCTAGCTCCAAGGATCTTGGAGAATGACAATGGACTGATAAACTTAATTAGATGAGGATTACAATCCCAGCTTCCATTCCAGAAGTTGTCTTCTTTAACTGGAGAATATAAAACAAACCTTCTATGCACACTACAAATACACCTGACTTCCCCCAGCAGAGATATCAGGACAATTTTTAATCTTTAATTAGTGCCCTCTTAACTTTCTATCTCTTTGTCTTAATTTGATCTTCATGCCAACCCACAGTACAAATCTTCTGTAATGTGGATGTCATGCTGATGGGAGGTCAGTAACAGGAAGAAGCAAGAAATATAAATGCCCGTGGATCAATTATTTTAGAAGCTGGGAGATAAAACCCCACACTTAGGGACTGAAATCTCAGTAAAGTTTCTTGGATCCGGTGGTTTATGGTGTGTAGTGATGTCCATCTAAATGAAAAACAAAATGCTACATTTTAAGGCACTATTACTAATAAGAAAGGAAGTCTCGTTTGCATCTTTGGATTTGGGAAGGTATATAGATGTACAGCATTTATTAGTGTATGTTACCTTCGTACCTCATACTTCCTAAGGCTTTGAGTGGACTGCAGGACAAAACAAGCTGCTTCAGCTCACTCTAGCTTACATAGAAGAAGCTTTCCTACTTGACTCCGATGCCATAGTATAGCCAATGTTGCTCTAAGTGTCCATGATAGAACAGGATGTTGAAGGGAGCCTGTGAAAATCCCTGATAAGGAAACCAAAGTCCCTTAGACGTTCCTTCAAAAACATACAGTTTTCTACAAATCACTCTTCTTTTGACAAAAAATTTTGTTTGCAAATGTACCTGATGGAGATTAAATGCCCAACTGTAAGACCAAACATGACCAGAGACCTGAGATGCCCATCACTGATTGGGTATTATTTGATCTGCCAAGCTATAAAATAAGGTGTCCAAGTGGCACACCCTCATCAAATGGAGATGGTACACCCAAGATTGGGCTGGAGTACATGTACAGAATATAAGCAGGTGGTCCACACCCCCAGTGCACCTTCTCTTGCACTTTCACCCACACTTCAGCACATCTTCTAGCCACCTAGGGAGTCTCCTAGGACCAGTTGAGTAAGGAAAAAAAATTTAGAGTCTGGCTTATGCGTGGTTGTACATGACATGCTGGCACCTGCCATAAATTCATTGTTGAGAATTACAGTCCCATTAAATGGTGGGTATAAAAGGCAGATAAATCATTCCATAGTTAGAACTGGTTGTCTATTTTGCCTAGGAGTTGAGGTAATCTGAACTTTGGATTTATGCTGCCTGGTTAATGGTATGGTCAAGTGGTCAGGGGCTTGGAAGGAATAGAATTAGAGGATTGATGATGACAAGATATGGACAAGATGGGAGAGCTATGTGGATGGATGTCTCAGAGTAGGGGGATATTTGTTTTCCCTAAAAAGGCCTTCTTAATGCCATCCACTGCAGAGATGGTTCTAAATAATCAGACAAATAACTCACTTTGTGAGTGTCAGTCTCTTTCTCTACAGTTCTCATGCTTTCTCAAAGGGCTCATGAACAAAGTGGCTGTGGTATCAGGGATGCTGGCCAAGTATGTATTTTATAACATGGACATCTAGGCAAAACATACCTGGCTACTGTCACTGCTGAGGACCCACTTGACAATAGCAGAGGACAAGGCAGAGCTACTGATACAGAATATGGAGGGCCAGTCAGCTACCTGGTAGCTGGATGATTGTATTTTGATCCCTTCTATCCTTGAGAGGGAAATAATTTGCCCTTCCTGTAATGAATATTTATACTGAAAATAGATTTGCTTTCTCTATCCATCATGCTTCTACCAGAAACACCACCCTGTGGCTTCCATCTATGACTTAGTCAATGTCATGCATCCCATCTGTTATTGTTTCTGATCAAGGAACTTATTTTGCAGTAACAGAACTGAAATAACAAGTTGACTATTAAGAGAATTACTACTTTTACATGTATGCAGAAGCAGCTGGCCTTATAATGTGGAGAAATGGATTATTGAACAATCAGTTATGGCATTAGCTTGGGACTAATACATTACCGGATTAGAGTACTGCCCACAGTATTTAATATACTCTTTGAATCTGTGGCAAATATATGGTACTCATGGAATATATGAAAGAGTTAGAAACTTTTTTTCCATTTTATACCTGATAACCCATTTGCAAATTTTTTTCTTCCATTCTCTTGACCTTGAATTCTGCTGGTTTAAAGGTTGGATAACAACAATTGTTATTATTCCACTGCACTGGAAGCTGGGACACCACAGTGCCACTTTAGGCTCCTGACACTACTGAACCCAAGAACCAAAAAGGCGATGTTGGCTAGAGTGATTGATTTTTATTACCAGTCATTATGATTGCTACTATGCAGTGAGGCGGCAAAATATGTCTAAATCTCAGGGAATTTTTGTGTGTGTCTCCTACCACATCCATTGGTCAAGTGAGTGGAAGTCTACAGAAACTTAATATAGGCAAGAAAACCAAGGCTCAGATCCCTCAGCAATGAAGACCACTCTCTCTTTGTACTCCTTTTTGTTTGGCAAGTGGATTCTTTTCATGTTCCTGAGGTGCATATATTTGAACAACCCATGACTCTGTCCTTAGACTCCTTGTCTATCAATAATAAATTGAGCTCTGAATTAGTTCTATGGTTTTAGATGCAATCTACGTACTGATGACTCAGATGGTCCAGCCAGGACCATATCCTGGATTACAGACACATATATCCAGTTGCCTGGGGTTCATAAAATAAGTAAGTTCAAAACAAAACTCTTGATTTTCTTCTCTATCTCAGTCAATGGCAACTCTCTTCTTGCGGTAGATTGGACCCGAAATCACCAAGTCATCATTGACTTTTCTCTTTCTTTCACATACCACACTTAAATCATCTTCAAAGCCTGTCAGCTATTCTTTTAAAATATAGCCAAACTCAGTCATTTCTCTTCATTTTCTCTTGCTTGAGTTATTGAATAGCTTCCTAAGTATTTCTTCTGCTTCCATCCTCTATTAACTACGTTTCTGATGTTTTGACATCTGAGGTCTTGCTGACCCTGAAGAGATTACCCCTCCCAGGGCTAGCCAATTTCTAGGGATCCAAATAGTGCCGGTCAGCAAGTACTCCTTTCATATGCAAACAAACCAATCCAAGCCCACACCTCCTATCACCTCCTTAATAGAGCTATTACAGTCCAGACCATTATCCCCCCCCCCCCAATTACCCTAGGGCTAGCTAAAAGACAACCGGAGAGCAACCATACAGCCTGATGAAATTACTCAACCAACCAAGCCCAAACCTGCAGAGCCTGCATTGTCTTACCTTTCCCACAGAAACCACACTCCAGGTTCTTGCCCATGTTTTCCTCTAGCTCCCTCTGCCTCCTGCCCAACCCCAGTGCTTCCTCACCTATCCCCTGCAGACTTGGCATGCCCATTCCTCTTCGGAACTGTGAGTAACAAACTCTCTTTTCAAGACAACAGTCTACTGATCTGTTGTGAATCATAATAAAATCTATGGTTATTTTTTATACTAATTTTTTATTATGTTATGTTAGTCACCATATAGTACATCCTAAAATCTATGTTTATAAACACATCTTTGACTGCCATCCCTCTCTCCCCAGTCTAATCTACATAGAGCAGCCCGATGAGCCTTTCAAAATATGTCAGATCATGTCATTTTTATTTTAAAAATCCTCGAATAGCTTCCATTTCTCCTAGGTCCTGCAAGACACTTTCAGGTCCTGCCCTGCTCCCTGTTGCTTCTATCACTTTCTTTCCTCGTTGGTCTTCTTTGTGTTTCTTAACAAGTCAAGCTGCCCACCTCACAGGCTTTGTATTTGCTTTTCCTCTGCCTAGAATGCTTTTCTCCTACTTTTCTAGGTTTCGGCTCCAATTCCTGTTAGAGGAATATTCTCTGTCCACTATATAGAAAGTAGATCTTGCATTCCATTCCAACACTTTATCTTCATTTATGTGTTTCTTTGCTCTTCTTAGTACTTACAACCACCATTAGACTACTTCATTTCTTCTTCGTCCCCTTTTCCTTCTCCTCCTTCTCTTTCTCCTCCTCCTTCTTCTCCTTCTCCTTCCTCCCCTTCTTTCTTCCTCTTCTTCTTCTTCTTCTTCTTCTTCTTCTTCTTCTTCTTCTTCCTCTTCTTCTTCTTCTTTTCTTCTTCTTGCTATTGTTATTTTGCATATCTTTCTACACTAGAATGTAAGTTTCCTAAATGCAGGAACTTTGTTTCTTTCACTGCTTATTCAAAGTGCCTGAAATGGGTCCAATCACAAGGATAGGTGGCTACAAAATATTTAGGCAATAAAATCATATTTTTGTTAGTCAAGTGCAGAAACTTTGGATATATAGTTGATGTAAGGGTACTAAGAAAGTTTTTCTTTTACGGAAGTAAAATTCAAAAGTTAAAGATTGACCTCTAAAATGAACACTCTCTCTAGGTGACATCCTTCATTTTATAAAAGTTGAAGAGTCTCTACAACAGACAGTTTCTATTCCAGAAAAATGCTTAATGGCCCCACCTTTTGCTCACTTTAGTCATTGCTCTCATGTCTATAGATCCTGACCCCAACCAGGCTTTACCCATCTCCACACCACCTATATTTTCTTGGCCCCTCTGGACATTTTTTTTTATCTTCACCCATTTTTTGGCCTCATGTTTTTCCCTATCATTTTATTTCTTTTCTCTTTGTTATGTCTTTTTTTCTTCCTTTGGTAAGAAATATTTCCCAGTACCCTAGGAACTGTGAATAGTATCTTTTTTCCCTCCAGGTAAAGAAAATTTGAAGATGTCTCCTAGGCATACCCCATGTAAGCTGAAAGTTAAAATGCACTAGATATAATGTTATAGTTTGTTGAATATACTGAAGGGCATTGTTTCACTTTGACTAGATCTAGTGAGAACTAATCTGTAAGGACATTGTTTCTCTGAAATTATGGTTTAATGTTGTATATGAAAATACATTATGGAAATCTTAGAATAATATGCTAGGCTGAAAACCAAGCTCCTTCTGGACCAGAGTACATACAAGAAAAGTGTGGGGCATAATATAGTAGCAGGAAGTAATGAGGGGCTCTAAGAACAAAATGATGAGTAGTTGTCCATGGAATGTAGGAGCCAACTGAAAAAGCTCCTAATGGCCAAGCCTGGAGCAATTTTAGCAACAAGAAAAGAGTAGTATTAGATGATTACCCAAAATATAAGTAAATATCCATGACTCAATAGTAATATAAATAAATGATGCAATAAGAAAAATGGAAAAGACAAATCTCTTGCATAGAATTCCAAATAATTTATGTAGATACTTTCCCCTCAAAGAGGCATAACTCCCCACTCTTAAAGTGTGGGCTCTACTTGGTTACATACTTCCAAAGAGTACAATATGGAAAAGGAGAAAAAAGAATAACTTTGCAACAGAGAAACCTGACAAACACTACCTGAGACAGGCGATGCAGCTTAACATAATCAGTGATAAAGGCAGTTGATAGCAGGTACACTTGATATGATGTGATGAGAAGGGCAAATCCTTCTGTTGTCTCTCTCCCTAAAACTCTAAACTCTAGTCTAATTATGAAAGAAATATCAAACTCCAAATGAGGGAACTTTCTGCAAAGTATCTGACCACGAAACTATTAAAGTCATGAAAAACAACAATAGTCTGAGAAATGATCACAGCCAAGAGAAGCCTTAGACATAACAACTAAATGTACTCTTTTGTCCCCAATGAAATCTTGGAACAGAAAAAAGACATTAGGAAAAACTAATGGAAATGGGAAATGTAGTTAATAGTAATGTAGCAGTTTGGGCTCATTAGTTGTGACAAATGTGTTGTACTATGTAAGATGGTAACAGTTGTTGAAAGTATGTGGGGGATATATGGGAACACTGTCTTTGCAACTTGTCTGTAAATATAAATCTATTTCTATAAATCTAAATTTTTAAATCTATTATAAAAAGTTTGTTTAAAAAGCTGAGCCCACGGAGGTGAGGGACGTTGTGTTCTCTGCCTTTAAGACACTTATTTTTTTTTTCTTTTCTTCAAGTAGATCTCCTAAAGACTTTAGTCAAATGTCATTTTGATGTGGGAAATGAAGGCAAAAGAAAAATTAGGTGTCCTTACTACTTACAGCCCATTGACAAGTCCTTGAAATAGGCAGGGTGACATTCCTCGAGGAACTCAGCTGCCTGATGTTAATACTTTGCTAAGGGCAAAAGACAATCTTAACCTGACCCCCCCTCCCCCCAGGATCCTGTGAGTGTACTTTAACATATAAAAATTCCTTTGGAAACCTCCTTTATCTCTGTGCCCCAAGATACAACATGTTGGCAATCATCCCCCAAGCATATGGCGAACCAACATACATCTGAAGGGTCTCATGACTAAAATTTTATGAGACAGTAATAAATGACCTTTTCCTAACAATACCTCGCCCCCTCAAGATCCTGGAAGCCTTGCTTCCAAAATTCCTTAGAGACTTACACTATTCCCTAACCCCCTCCCAACCTGAAAGTATATAATGGACCACTCCTCATGACCTCTGTGCAGCTCTTTCTGCCCACAGGTCCTGTCTCCGTGCTTTAATAAAACCGCCTTTTTGCACCAAAGACATCTCAAGAATTCTTTCTTGGCCATCTGCTGCAAACCCCAACATCTTTCCTCATCAATTTTACCTCAGAATAGAAGTAAAATCTCTATCTATCTCTTTGCTAAACCGCACTGATATTTGTTGGCATTACTCTTGGTTTTGTTTAAAATAGCATGTTTAGGGATAGTGGTGGGCATCATCATATCCACAGGGAAACCAGGTGGTGAGACATCAGGGAAGGCAATTTCTCTCTCTGTTTTCCAACCCTATCAATTTTCCCTCTGTCACTTGTGGCTGTGGACACTTGAGTGGGAGGATATAGAAATACACTGGATTTAGAAGATGAGCCATCTATATTATTTTCCTCAGAGAAATTCCCTCCCATTCCCTATAGTATCTCAGATCTGAATATGGCCTTTTCTAGCTCTCATTGCCTGAAATCTGATGAATAATATTTATGTATCTATATTGCCTATCCACACAGCTAAGAAAGCCCCAGTCCAGCTCGAAGGGCTTTGCTTATTACTCATTACTCATGAAAGAAGCAGCACGCTTACCTGGCCAGGTTTCGTTTTTCTTTTCTTTTCTTTTTTCTTTCGTTTCCTTTCCTTTTTTTTCTTTTCTATTCTTTTCTCTTTTCTTTTCTTTCTTCTTTCTTTTCCTTTCTTTCTTTCTCTCTCTCTGTCTCTCTATTCCCTCCCTCCCTCCTTCCTTCCTCCTCCTTCCTCCTCTTTCTTGCTCTTTCTTTCTTTCTTTCTTTCTTTCTTTCTTTCTTTCTTTCTTTCTTTCCTTCTTTCCCATGTTTCTGTATTGTAGGCTTCTAATAATTTCTGGTGTCCATCGTGCCTCTGGAACCCCTTAGCCTCACCAACACATATGCGTTACTTTGTCAGAAGTCACACGGCTTGGACTAAATAACTTGTGCCAGGTGGATGCAGGTGTCCGCCATGTAAGTTTAGGTTTCCAAGTGTGAACCTGGATCTGAATCTTGAGTCATTTCTTTGTAGTCAGAGCTATATTCAAGAGAGCATTTGAATCACTGATTTATATAGGTTACAAGCATGCTCTCAGGAAAGGAACATCACAAACAGGTTTGCAGTCCTGAAGCAGATCTTCTCCTGCAGACTAATGCATCCATCCAGTTACAGTTTCCCGCAGGAACCCACAGTGCCGTGCTGTGCACTTGGCCGTCTCACTCGGGGCCTCTGGGTGGGTTCCTGAACCAGAGCTCAGTGCGAAAACGCATTTGTTACTCACAATCCATTTCCTAAGCTTCCTCAGGTTGACTCCACAGACATCACGTCTCCCCCTGTGCAGAAATATTTCTCTCTGTGGGCAGCTAAAAACTAATCTGTATCGCTTCTGGAATAGGAGAATTGTTCCAAAGAACTCTACATCTCTGCACTGAGAGCATCCCCTTAGCATCACAGCTTAGGAAAAACATTACTTTCTTCGGGTAGAATAGATGTTTGTGACTTACACCCAAAGGATGAGCGCTGCACAGCAGCAGAGATGTGCTTGCACAGAAGCAGCAGAGATTGCCGAGGCCACGGTTCCACGTGGTCTTGCAGAGGCAACATCATCAGTATTCATAATTGCCAAAAATTGTAGGCATTTAGAAGGTAAATTAACAACTAAGATTTATTGTTAGCAGCAATATACCCAGTATTACAGGGACATGCATTTAATCCTCACAGCAAGCATTGGAGGTGGGTGTCACCCTTAGTTTATAGGTGAGGAATCTGAATCCCAGCAAGGTTATGGAATGCATGTGTGATCTCTCATATAGCAAGTAAATATGGGAACTGAACCAAGTATATTTGACTCCACTTCACTCCCTAGCTCTGCTTAATTAAAGCAAACAAGGAAGCAAACAAGAGCAAACAAAAAAATTAGGAGAAATACACTCCGTAGACCCAGACACCTCATTTGTTTGCAAACCATATAATTGACAGATTTGGGGGTTAACGAATAAAGTCCTTGATGGATAGAAAGGAGAGCAGAACAAGGAAAAGGGAAAGAAATCATAAGATACAAGTAGTTTTGTTTTTTGTAGTCATTGCCTAACTTACAAGATAAAGTGTTAGACTCAAAGACTGTGCAGTTAGCATTAAAACATAAATTCATGAAGGAAATTGATGCTGGGGGGAAAAAGTCAAAGAAAAATAATTTCATGCTGAGAATCTAGATTTAGAGTTCCAGTGCAAATCAGGAGCCCTTTTAGGAAAACGCCCAGATAGCCGCAGCACAGCCTAGAAGATGGGCCAATTATAAGAACCACTTAGGTACCTGCTGTACGATGGAAACCTAAAAAGAATGCTCAAAACTATTATTGCTGGGTAGTTCAAACCGGCAACAGAGGATAGCTGTGAATTTTTAGTGAGGAAAATAGGTTGCAGCATAAGCAACAGAAGTTTCTGTTTAACTGCCTGCGAAGAGCTGATTTGAAATAAGTGGGGTTTTTTGGGTCATTGAGACTGAGATGGTTATGAAAGTCTTCTTCTCTGAGGGAGTTCTAATTTGGCTTATTCACAGAACATTTTAAGTGGTTTTCAGGCTTGGAGTCCAGCTATAGACACCGTATCCTCATAAACGAGATCTAGAATTCTCTTGGCAGTAGGTCGATCATTCAAAATGCTTAATTCTTTTCTTTTATTTTTTTGGAATTAGTTTACAATATGGTATGAGGTAGGGATCTAAATTTATTTTTCTCTGAAATTGTTGCCCATTGATTCCATTAGCATTTGTTGAATAATCTGTCTTTTCTCCTGACATGTATCATATTGCTTTTTTTGTTTTTTTTAAGTTTTTATTCATTTGAGAGAGAGTGAGTGAGAGAGAGAACATGAGCAGGGGCAGAGGGAGAAGGAGAAGCAGACTCCCCTCTGAGCAGGGAGCCGGACTCAGGGCTCAATTCCAGGACCCTGGGATCATGACCTGAGCCAAAGGCAGATGCTTAACGGACCAAGCCGCCCTGTGTATTTCTTATGTACCATATGTTGTACACGTGTAGGTGTGTTTCTGTGTTTTTTGCCATTGCCATGGCTACTTTTATTGGGCCAATATAGCACAGCTTCATTGTTAATTCACAGCTGCATTTTTAGAGTGCATTTTGCTATCCGATAGGGAAAG